>NC_080730.1:18511234-18513734 GCF_019097595.1 Hemibagrus wyckioides
CTTTTCCAAACACACTCCCTAAACTCGGAGAAACAGCAAGCGGAGAGATTTCTCAATAATTCTGCTCCTGAGAGCACCGGAGTCTCTCAACTCTCTTCGCTGCTCCAGGGGTCAAAGGTTAAGAAGTCCATGGTGAAATGATTAGAGAGGCGATGAGGGATCAGGGGGAGTGGGGCAGCGGTTACTGTAAGAGACTTCTCATCGATCACTCACTCACACACACACACACACTCCATTATAATCAGAAGAGGGCCAAGGAGAGTCTAGGGTCACCTCTGCTCTCTCTCTCACTCTCTCTCTCTCTCTCTGTCTCTGTCTTTCTCTCTCTCTCTCTCTCACACACACACACACACACATACACTTTGAATGAGTTGCTAAAGCAGATGAATCAGTATCAGTTCCTGCCACCCACTGATTCATTCATGTCCTTCAGCTGCTCCTGACAGGGTTGGGTTTTTTTTATAAAGCCAACATTTTTACATAGGTTTGTGAATGATTCTTTTCGATGATTTGTTTGTAGAATCTGTTCGGGCATCACGTGATTCAGTGAATCATTTAACTCTGTGAATCAGCTGTGTCAGTGAGTTCAGTGAGGAGGCTGTGATATTAGTCTGAGTCTGAGCTCAGACATACAAACATTTTATAAAGTAAGTGATTAGTTGACTTTTCTAGCCAAGCTGTTTGTTCTGGCTTACGAATCAGTAAACAAATCCGAACGATTCGCATGAGTTAAACCGTATGTCTAAAGAATATCAGAGGTATGATCTTCTTATCTGGGTGAGAGAGAGAGAGAGAGAGAGAGAGAGAGAAAGAGAGAGAGAGAGATGCTCAGATTGAAGCTTTCCATGTCACAGCAGTGATCTTAGATGCTTTTCGGGAAAGTCAAACATGAATCAAATCACTGAGTCGATTCACCTAAATGATTCTGAAATGAAATTTGGATGAGCAGAAAAAGAGAGCGACTGTGAGTTTATCATCGGTGTCAAACTGCTCATCTTAACACTCACACTCACTCACACACACACACACAATGGTACACAACTGTGAGTCATGTTCTCTATTTATATATTGCTCAGTCGTTCATTCCACAACACCGTGTGAAGAAATAAAACCTCCCTGTGCCGCTGTGAAGGATCAAACGGACCAAGTGTTTGAGCAACAGGGAGAGGGAGAGATCACGAAGTTTCCAGCACGCAGCAAATTTCTGCACGTTGCAGCAGAATTTAAGACCGGAGTCACGCAAACCTGGGTGTGTTTTAAGGCTCCGCGTTCGTTCGTTCGCTCGCTCGGCGTAGAGCAGAGCCAAGAAAAAGCAGCTTTCAAACCCACGCGGACACGGATTCTGTCACGCATGAGTCAGACGCTGTGGGTGTCCGACCAGCTGAGCCATTGTTTGTCCTGTCACTCCGACATCACACACATCCGTCACTCCAAAACAGCTTATTGTGCTTTCAGACTCATCCGGAGTTTAAACAGGGCACCAAGATCTTTTATTTTCTGGATTAAAGAGAAAACAGCAGCATTGTGTGAATTCCTGCTAAAATAAAATCATCACCAGGTCAAAAAGTAAATAATTTTATATTAATATTTTAGACAGAGGGATATACAGAGAGAGAGACAGACAAACAGAGGGATATACAGAGAGAGAGACAGACAGACAAACAGAGGGATATACAGAGAGAGAGACAGACAGACAAACAGAGGGATATACAGAGAGAGAGACAGACAGACAAACAGAGGTATATACATGGAGAGAGACAGACAGACAAACAGAGGGATATACAGAGGGAGAGACAGACAGACAAACAGAGGTATATACATGGAGAGACAGACAGAGGGATATACAGAGAGAGAGACAAACAGAGGGATATACAGAGAGAGACAAACAGAGGGATATCCAGAGAGAGAGACAGAGGGATATACAGAGAGAGGCAGAGGGATATACAGTGAGAGACAGAGGGATATACAGAGAGAGACAGAGGGATATACAGAGAGAGACAGACAGAGGGATATACAGAGAGAGACAGAGGGATATACAGAGAGAGACAGAGGGATAGACAGAGAGAGACAGAGGGATATACAGAGAGAGACAGAGGGATATACAGAGAGAGACAGAGGGATATACAGAGAGAGACAGAGGGATATACAGAGAGAGACAGAGGGATATACAGAGAGAGACAGAGGGATATACAGAGAGAGACAGAGGGATATACAGAGAGAGACAGAGGGATATACAGAGAGAGACAGAGGGATATACAGAGAGAGACAGAGGGATATACAGAGAGAGACAGAGGGATATACAGAGAGAGACAGAGGGATATACAGAGAGAGACAGAGGGATATACAGAGAGAGAGAGACAGAGGGATATACAGAGAGAGACAGAGGGATATACAGAGAGAGACAGAGGGATATACAGAGACAGACAGAGGGATATACAGAGACAGACAGAGGGATATACAGAGACAGACAGAGGGATATACAGAGACAGACAGAGGGATA
>NC_080730.1:18516234-18571234 GCF_019097595.1 Hemibagrus wyckioides
AGACACAGAGTGAAACTGGGAGTGAGACAGAGGGACTGAGACACAGTGAGACTGGGAGTGAGACAGAAAGACTGAGACACAGAGTGAGACAGAGAGACTGACACAGAGGGGGAGACTGAGAGTGAGACAGAAGGACTGAGACTGGGAGTGAGACAGAAGGACTGAGACACAGAGTGAAACTGGGAGTGAGACAGAGGGACTGAGACACAGAGGGAGAGACTGAGAGTGAGACAGAAGGACTGAGACACAGTGAGAATGGGAGTGAGACAGAGAGACTGACACAGAGGGGGAGACTGAGAGTGAGACAGAAGGACTGAGACACAGTGAGCCTGAGAGACTGACACAGAGGGAGAGACTGAGAGTGAGACAGAAGGACTGAGACACAGAGTGAGACTGGGAGTGAGACAGAACGACTTAGACACAGAGTGAAACTGGGAGTGAGACAGAGGGACTGAGACACAGAGGGAGAAACTGAGAGTGAGACAGAAGGACTGAGACACAGAGTGAGACTGAGAGTGAGACAGAAGGACTGAGACACAGAGTGAGAGTGAGACAGAATGACTGAGACACAGCGTGAGAGTGAGACAGAAGGACTGAGACACAGAGTGAGACTGGGAGTGAGACAGGGGGACTGAGACACAGAGGGAGAGACTGGGAGTGAGACAGAGGGACTGAGACTGAGACACAGAGAGTAAGACAGAGGGACTGAGAGTAGGAGTAAGACTGAGAGTAAGAGTGAGATTGAGAGTGAGAAAGAGGGACTGAGTGGGAGCTAAAAGGATTGAGACACAAAGAGTGAGACCTAGTGACTGAGAGTGAGACACAGAGAGAGTGAGACTGGGTGGCTGAGGGTGAGACACAGAGAGAGTGAGACTGAGTAAGACAGAGAGAATTAGACTGAGTGAGACACAGAGAGAGTGAGACTGAGTGAGACAGAGAGAGAGTGAGGCTGAGCGAGACACAGAGAGAGAGTGAGACTGAGTGAGACACAGAGAGAGAGTGAGACTGAGTGAGACACAGAGAGAGTTAGACTGAGTGAGACACAGAGAGAGAGTGAGACTGAGTGACTGAGAGTGAGACACAGAGAGAGAGTGAGACTGAGCGAGACACAGAGAGAGAGTGAGACTGAGTGAGACACAGAGAGAGTTAGACTGAGTGAGACACAGAGAGAGAGTGAGACTGAGTGAGACACAGAGAGTGAGACTGAGTGAGACACAGAGAGAGAGTGAGACTGAGTGAGACACAGAGAGAGAGTTAGACTGAGTGAGACACAGAGAGAGAGTGAGACTGAGTGAGACACAGAGAGAGTGAGACTGAGTGAGACACAGAGAGTGAGACTGAGTGAGACACAGAGTGAGACTGAGTGAGACACAGAGAGAGTGAGACTGAGTGAGACACAGAGAGAGAGTGAGACTGAGTGAGACACAGAGAGAGTGAGACTGAGTGAGACACAGAGAGAGAGTGAGACTGAGTGAGACACAGAGAGAGTGAGACTGAGTGAGACACAGAGAGTGAGACTGAGTGAGACACAGAGAGAGTGTAACACAGGGCCAGAGAGTGAGACAGACACAGTGTTAATACAGTAACAGCAGTGAGATTTTAGCGTTTTAGTGGTCTTATTCAGATAAATTCCACACACCAGACGTATTTAATCTATTCATTAATGTAGTAATAATAGTACAATCATGATATCCCTGTGTGTGTGTGTGTGTGTGTGTGTGTGTGTGTGTGTGATATTGCAGTCTCGGTGGATTTTAAGCAGCAGCCAAGTTTCCTTGGTTCCACCAGAGCTCTCCCTGAACTGCTGGGTGTATCACTGCATTGTGTGTTTTATGTGTGTGTGTGTGTGTGTAAGCGAGAGAGATAAAGAGAAATGAGAAAGAGAGAGAGAATGAGAGAGATGGATTATATACCTTTGTGTGAGAAAATGTGATTGTGTGTGTGTGTATGTGTGTGTGTATGTGTGTGTGTGTGAACCCGTTGCATTGTGACACTACCCATGTCATCCATCAGACGTTTTAGCCTCTAGGCTAAACTCATTGAGCTCCTTGGGAATGCGGCGCTCCTTGCCTCAAATATCACCGGTTCACACCGTCGTATTTTTCTGTATTCGTGTCCGCAGTGCACCGTGGGAGTGTTCTCTCTCTCTTTCTGTCTTTCTCTCTCTCTCTTTCTGTCTCTCTCTCTCTCTCACTCTGTCTCTCTTTCTCTCTGTCTTTCTCTCTCTCTGTCTCTCTCTCTCTCACTCTCTGTCTCCCCCTCTCTCTATGTCTCTCTCACTCTGTCTTTCTTTCTCTCTCTCTCTCTCTCTCTCTCTCTCTCTCTCACTTTGTCTCTCTTTCTTTCTGTCTCACCCTCTCTCTCTCTCACTCTGTCTCTCTTTCTCTCTCTCTCTCTCTCTCTCTCTCTGTCTCTCTCACTCTTTCTTTCTCTCTGTCTGTCTCTCTCTTGCTCTCTCTGTCTCTGTCTCCCCCTCTCTCTCTCTCACTCTGTCTCTCTTTCTCTCTGTCTTTCTTTCTCTCTCTCTGTCTCTCTCTCTCGCGCTCTCTGTCTCTGTCTCCCCCCTCTCTCTCTGTCTCTCTCACTCTGTATCTCTTTCTCTCTGTCTCTCTCTCTCTTGCTCTCTCTGTATCTGTCTCCCCCTCTCTCTCTGTCTCTCTCACTCTGTCTCTCTTTCTCTCTGTCTCTGTTTCTCTCCTTCTCTCTCTCTCTCTCTCTCTCTCTCTCTCTCTCTCTCTTCCTCCAGGGTAGTGACGATGACAGTGAAACCCTGGTGCAGTTCTGTGGTGTCACACCTTCAACACGCCACAATCAATAATTGCATGAACTTTTAATTTGTTACGTGATAGCTCTCTTTCGTAGCATTCATAGCTTTTACAGCTGCGGGGGATTTTTTTCAATCAGTGCTTTACACGTATACGGGCTAAAATATGCATATTCATTTCCACTCCCATTTCATATTTAATTTCACATGTCTTCGCCACAGGCTTTTTACACCACACAACATAGATTCCTGCGACGTGTTCTCCAGCAACAAGAACAACAACAACACGTCCTAATCGGCCATGTGTTCAGGATCGGCGTTTCTGTTTAGCAGCCGAATGACGTGAAGCGTTTCAGTGAAAATGTGTTTAAAGGCCTCGTTTCTTTCTTTTTCTTCATTCATGTGAAAGGATAAATGAAAGCTGTGATGCTGTAACTGCCGGAGACCTTGAAGAAATCCTGTGGGACTGTAGAGTTCTGTCTGTCTGTCTGTCGAACCATAGACCAGCGTCTAGCACTACACAATGCTCTAGAGTCTGGAAACTTCTTCTAGGATTAATATTATTTGTTGATATCATCTTTCATCTGTTGGAAATGTTCTAGAATTACACTATATGGCCAAAAGTTGTAGGAAAGCCCTCCAAATTGAATTCAGGTGTTATTTTTCAGGGTAACATGCTTCAGCATATCAAGACATTTTGGACAATTTCATGCTTTACGGGAACAGTTTGGGGATGACCACTTCCTGTTCCAACATGACTGCACATGAAAGCAAGGTCCATAAAGACATGGATGACAGAGTCTGGTGTGGATGAACTTGACTGGCCTGCACAGAGTCCTGACCTCAACCCCATAGAACACCTTTGGGATGAATTAGAGAGGAGACTGAGAGCCAGACCTTCTCGTTCAACATCAGTGTCTGACCTCACAAATGTTCTTCTAGAGGAACGGTCAAAAATTCCCATAAACACACTCCTAAACCTTGTGGAAAGCCTTCCCAGAAGAGTTGAAGCTGTTATAGCTGAAAAGGGCGGGACAACTCCATATTACATTCATGTGCATGTCCCAAAACTTTTGGCAATGTAGTGTAGTTCTAACTTTACTTTTTAGTTGAAAGCATTGCTCTAGAATTAATATCATTTGTTCTCTCAGACGAAGGAAACGTTCTAAAATTAATATTATTTGTTAATATCATCTCTTTTATCTGTTTTAGAAGTACTTCTACAGTAATTCTAGCTCTCAGATGAAGGAAATGTTTGAGAATTAAAACCGCCTCCTGATCTTTCTTCAGACGGTCATGTTTTAGCCCGCAGCTGGAACCAGTGGCGTTTAGAGAAATAATAAAATAACCAAGAAAGCGAAATTTCAGAGCCAGACAAGACCCAGAGAGGAGAAGAGAAGTAAAACTCCTTCATCAGAAGGACTGAGTACTCCTTCATGCACACAAACACACACACAGAATCATGCTAATTAAGCAAAGAACAAAGACGCACGCTGCAGTAGACTGCTGACGATCAGCCATTTTAGTGGCATAATTAACTTTACCAGTTACTCCGGCAAAAAAAAAAAACCCTCGTATTGAACTTTCCCCCTGACTTTTCTGCAGTGTCAGGATCTTGGCTGGGGTGGAAACTTCAGACAGCACAGCTCACCGTATCATAACTAATTAATGTATGAGAATGGTGCCTGCATGTGTGTATATATATATATATATGTGTGTGTGTGTGTGTGTGTGTGTGTATAGAGACAGTGTCTGGAATAAATATAACACATAAATCAGGAGAACACAGCAGAGTTCAGAGCACATGGATGCCTCGGGCTAAATACTGATACCGTGTTTCAAACTGAGAAGTTTACTGTAGGCTTTAGAGGGTTTAGGGTTTGCTGTCCATTGGAGGCATGTTAGAGGAGTGCAACAACGCGCAAAATTCTACTCTGTGATGTCCCATGTTCGCGTTGCTCGTGATGTCACCAAGTGATGTTGGTGCTGGTGAATGGACATGTTTGTGGCATTACACGTTAATACAGCTGATAGTTAGAGCTTCGTCTGTATGGCACACTCTCTGTGCCTGGACTATCTAAGCACTTAGTCTTTGGGTCACTTTTCTAGCAAGAACACTATTCACTATCACACACACACACACACACACGCCACTTGCTGTGTAATGTTGATTTGTCATGAGGTCAGTCAGTTCTCATCAGCATTAGGATTAAGGAGTGTGTTAAAAATGATTGTGTCTTCTCACCCCCTGGACAAACAGCCACATTTAATCCTAAAGATAACTGAGACAAGGGGGCGTGTATGGCAGGAATGTAGACGTGGCATCAACAGTTTTGGTGAAACCCATATAATCATCTGTGTCATTTTGTTTTTACCCAATCTGTATCATTTTGTCATAACCCTATCTGTGTCCTTTGAGTCATTACCAGAGCTGTGCTGTTTGTGCCATGACCCGATCCACAACCCTTGTGTTATTACTCATCTGTGTCCCTTGTCTCATTACCGGAGCTGTGTCACTTGCCAGATTTGTGTCCCTTGTGTGATTACCTGATTTGTGTTATTACCCTATCTGCATCCCTTGTGTCCTGCGTTATCCAATTTGTGTCACATTATCTGATTTGTGTCTTCTGTGTTATTATTTGAGTCATTACCTGTATTTCTGTCAAATTGTCTGTGCCCCTTGTGTTATTACCTGATATGTGAGACCTGTGTCATTACCTCATTTGTGTCCCTGGTGCCATTACTAAACACTAGATACATGTGTTATTAATAAAGTAAAGCTGGAACCTTTTGGACATTTTTCAGTTTTTGGTCTGATGTTGCATTAAAATCTCTTTTCAGTGCATCAGTACAGGTGTGTGTTTGGGACACTTCAGAGATCCCTTCATACCTATGTGTTAGCTGTCTCGTTGTGAAAGCCAGACTTCCTCATCAGGTTATGTATAGTCACGTACGTCTATAACGTGGTGGGGACGTGGGGAGAAGAAAAACCTGAAGTGAGAATGAGTGTTTGAGTGTGAATGTGTCCTTGTGAGCTTGCGAGAGTGTGAAAGTGTAATCCCACTTCTAAATACGTTCTCTCGTGTCGCAGAATAAAGGGGCGTGAAGGGCCAGTGCAACAGAGACTCTCCAAATTGCCTCTAATCTGTTTTAATGCTCAATTTAACCTACTGATCAAACAATTACCTTTTATTAGGCCAAATGTGCACACTTAGCAGAGTGTCAGCTGAGGCGGCGCAGCCATGGCACGCTGTTTAGAGGAACACACCCCACCCTTTTCTCCTGGACTGAATGAAGACCGATTGGAGCAGATGAAAGGGACTTCTTCGTAGCTAATAAAGCAGAATGGAGGAGAGAACGGCGGAGACGGCTGGACGGCGCAGTAATTGATCTGTGGGCAGATATGCTAAGGCGAAATTGGTTTTTCACCGCGTTTTGTGCTCAGTGAAAAAATACAACACTCGTTCCTATTGCTGTAAGATCGAGCCACATTAGGACATTTTAGTGGGAGGTGAAACACGATGAAGCTCACATCTGACTTTTGTTTTGTTTGCTTGAATTAAAAGGGACATTTATCTCATTCATCTCTAGTTCCCACTCACTAGCTAGCTGTCTCACCCCGTCTGCGTCATTACCTTACCTTTATACAGCTACCAGTCTGATAGAGTGAAGACTAACACCTACTTCCTCTTCACAGGGCAGGTGTGCTTAGGTGCCTAGAGAAGAGAGAACTGTTTATACATATACATGAGCTTGAAGGCTTTTCTTTGAATGTTGTTTGTTGTTATATTTACAGCATACAGTGCAAAAGTTCTTCACAATCACACGGTTGTTGTTGCTTCACCTTGGTCCAAGACGAAAATGAGACTGAACCGAATTTTGTCGTCCGGGAAATTTTTACGACATAATATTCCGAAACTGATTTTCTGTCATATGACTGATATGTAACATGCATTTAATGCACTGGAAATGGTGAGAAGATGATTTATCCCGCGTGTCTGGTTTCTAGCTAACATCTCGTTGCTCTGATTTTCCTCTTTTAGCAGAAACAGTATGCTTTTCAGTTTTCTACAAAAACAAGGGGGGAAAAAACAAACCAGTTCTAACCTTGCAGCCACTCTCGAGCCTTACAATAAAGGAACTGTAATTCGTTGTCATAAAACACAATTACTCTGTCTGTAGATCCGCGAACGCGCTCCGGTGCACCATCTGCTACTTACGACTGCAGTGAAAGTGCAAATAACTCTAAATATTATTATTACTGTTCCCCGGGATACAGCGGCGCCGGCCGGGTTTTTGAAGACAGAAGCGCGAAAGCCGCGGCTGCTGCACTATGTCTTAAGATAATCCAATTGGCCACGGGCACAAACTCGCCCCGGCTTCAATTACATTTCCCCTGCGTTTGGATAAAAAAAAAAAAAAATTCTTTCATCTTGTCTGAGACTGTTTTAGAGCGCTGAGTGTGTGGATTATCCCTGACGCTCTGCACAGAAAATGAGACGTCCCAAATGTAAGTTTAGCAAAAAAGGAAGTGGCTCTGTGCGAGAGATGACTGGAATACATGGAGAGCTTTAATCTGGCTGAAGTTCTGCATGTGGCCGTTCGGTTAGAGCATCAGAAGAAAGCTGCCACCTTTCACTTGCTCTTCAACTCCGTCCTCATGACTGATTATCTGGGTCAGTTTACAGGAACTTACTGACACCAGAGTTACTGTCATTCATATTTATGATCAAATTATAATACTGTTTCCATATTCTCTACTGATCCCTTCTATAACTGACAGGATCACATCATATGCAGTATGTTCTTAATTCCCGGCCACTTTTTTCTGCTTTCAATACATTTTGTATTTATAGAATATTCCATTTATCTTTCATTTATGTTGCATTTACATTCACATTTTTTAATACATTTATATATATATTTATAGATTATTTACATCTGTCTGTCTGTCTGTCCATCCATCTGTCTATCTATCTATCTATCTATCTATCTATCTATCTATCTATCTATCTATCTATCTATCTGTCTGTCTATGTATCTATCTACAAATCATGAAAAAAGCCGGCGTCTGTCTCTGGAGCCTCAGGATCCTGACTTTAGCCTGATGTTTATTCTTCCTATCTCTGCTGTAATAAATGTTACACAAGCATTGTGCTGTTTTCACTGACACATGAAGAAAAGATCAGACTCAGCCCACGGCTGTTCCCCGTTTCATCCCTTCTCATCTGTTTCCTCTTAGATGACAGGATCAGGGGTCACGCTTTCTCACTGTTCTTCATAGATATCAGGAATAATTAAAGACATTTTTTAAAAGAAAATTTAAAAAAAACAAAAGTTTGAAGGTGATCCGAACCGAACCTGGTGAATATTTCAGGACGCTTTCACTGGACGTAGTGTTTAGTCCAGGTGGTGTGTTTTCCTCCTCAGTGCGGTTCTCCTCACACTCAGACACCGGGTATCTGGCTCGACTCACTGACAGGAGATACGTCAGGACACTTATTTGTATAATTATCTGATCTTTTATTAAACGCTGACTTCTCAGGGCTGCTCTGATTTTTACACCACTCGGTAAAGACAGGTTTATCTTTTTAATCCACCATATTAACAACTAATGACTGAAAGATTTTTTCAAGGATATTTTCAGCCTACAGAAATTTTTTGGTTCATATAATTTGAAACCAAACTGAAAGAAAGCACCTATCACTTTAGCTCTGATTCAAACTAGCAGATTAAAATGTAAATCCACTCTAAGAAACAACTCCAGCTGGACTCGTGTGTGTTCAGACAGTGATCCTAAACTCCTCACACAATGGCCTGGGACATGAAATGTGGAACGTTTTTGTTCATCCACAGACAGGGAATTAAACGTCCTCCGCAGAGCCGAGAGCAGATTAGAGAGTCTTGGCTTATCTGCTCCCTTCATGTCCACTCGTATCTGCGGGGAAAACTAGGCTGATGCTACACACTGTTTTTTTAAATGCTGTAGGAAAGCAGCTTTACTTTACTCTGATTCAGAAACCTCTGAAGACCCTGATGAGCTGAATCAGGTGTTATAAGTGAGCTGGAAGTGAGCTACAGGTCGCTAGCAGGGTTACGCCCCCGCTGTTAACAGCTCTAACGAGTGAGCGTGTTGCGCTTTCCTGCAGCGTGACGGGGAGCTGCGTTTCATCTCCAGCTCAGTGCTGCGGTTTAGCTAAAGCAGTTAGCATGAAGTTAGAGCACAGGATCAAACGACTCGCTGTGGGCCGCCATTAGAGCAGCAAAACACACGGGGTACATCATCACTGTCACAGACTACTGCCTCTGTCTGTCTATCTATCTATCTATCTATCTATCTATCTATCTATCTATCTATCTGTCTGTCTGTCTGTCTGTCTGTCTCTCTGTCTGTCCATCCATCTATCTATCTATCTATCTATCTATCTATCTATCTATCTATCTATCTGTCTGTCTGTCTGTCTGTCTGTCTGTCTGTCTATCTATCTGTCTGTCTGTCTGTCTGTCTGTCTGTCTGTCTGTCTGTCTGTCTATCTATCTATCTATCTATCTATCTATCTAATCTAATGTAATCTAATCTGAAAAATCCACCATGTTTCTATTATTTGGAACAGTTTGGCAGATGGTTACAGACCCAGACATTCCTTAGGGAACCATAAATGATTTTGTTTTTTTTTCCTTAGGAACCTTTTCTCTCCATCTATCTCTCTCTCTCTTTCTTTTTTTCTCTCCGTTTCTCTCAGGTCACTTTGCTTTATTGCAGTGTTTTCTCAGTTGCTTTGGCACGTTTCCTGAAGCGTTCTTAACTTTATCCACTCCCTCAAAGTGCATCAGCACATCAGTGAAAGTGAATTTCTCAGCGAATCAGTGGATTTCTCTCGCACAACATCCTAAAGCACACGCTGTGTGAAAGAGAGGTCTGAGAAAGGCTTCAAACGGAAGGAAATCCACCGATGAATTCATCAGAGCCGCCCGAAATGAAACGATCCTTTATTATTGACTCTCAATATGCTGAAGTACAGCGTCGGTGTGACAGTTTTCAATAAAAGTTATTTATTTGTCGTGTTTATTGTTGAAAAGACTTTACTATGAAGATGGATTTCTCTTCTATCTTTTATTTAAAATAAATATGTATTTATTCTCTTTTTAAAGAAATGCCCTCTCAGTATTTTTTTCTTCTGTAGTCTGTAAAGGATTTAGTCATACCTCAAAGAAGAAAAAAATACTACATAGAAGCCCTGTAAATGCTACGATGCTCTATAACAAACATGTAGGAATACATGTGAGAATAACTTCATATTCCTACACACCATCCTGTCGTTCACGCTGGACTGATAAAACATTTTATCCACTTCATGCCTACACAACCCTCCACTACATGCCTCTGTGCCGATCCTCTGCACAATAATAATAGTCCTTCACTGTCCATCTGCATGTAGAGGTGAATTCCTCCGAGCGTCAGGAAAGAGAAAATCAAGAAATCAAACGTATAACAAAGCATTCCCTGATATGTGCAGGTAATTCCTGTCCAGCATTTACAGCAGATGAAGAAGAAGAACTGAGTGCAAGAAGCTTTTATTATCACCACACATACATTACAGCACAGTAGAATTCTTTTCTTCACATATCCCAGCTGAGGAAGTTGGGGTCAGAGCGCAGGGGCAACTATGATACAGCACCCCTGGAGTAGGGAGGTTTAAGGGCCTTGCTCAATTGCCCAACAGTGGAGCTTGAACCCCAATCCTCTGATCAACAACCCAGACCCTTAACCACTTGAGCCACCACTGTCCATTCATCCACCCGTCTGCCCATCCAATAGTTAGAGCAGGGAGGGTTAAGGACCTTGCTCAGTTGCCCAACAGTGGAGTTTGGTGGTGCTGAGGCTTGAACCCCAATCCTCTGATCAACAACCCAGACCCTTAAACACTTGAACCACCATTGTCCATCTGTCCGTCTATCCATCCATCTGCCCGTCTGTCCTATAGATAGATAGATAGAGTAGGGAGGGTTAAGGGCCTTGCTCACTTGCCCAACAGTGGAGTGGTGCAGGGGCTTGAACCCCAATCCTCTGATCAACAACCCAAAGCCTTAACCACTAGATCCCCCACAGATGCCCTTATCTAGAGTGATTTATATTTATTTTATTTATACAACTGACCAATTGAGTGGTAAGGGCTTTGCTCAGATTGGTGGATCTAGGATTCAAATTCACAACTTTCCAATCACAGCTCTATAGCCTTCTTAGGGACGAGATCCATGTTGGGAAATGAAGAACGCTATAAGATGTTGTGTGTGATGTGGATGCAGGAAATCATCCCTATGGTCTGATTTTACACCGCTCTGGGACATCCACTTTACCTTCTCCTCTTCTCCTCTGTGAAAGATCAAATGTTTTAGAGCACCATTATACTGTATATTATATACATTACTGAATTCCTCATCCGACCAGCTTGCATTATTTTAGTCACAAGTTATAAAGCTATAAAGTGTAACAAAATGTTTTGAAATCATTTCGCTTTTCATTCAGCCACTGAGAAAAACTGAAAGTGTAGAAGAGCAGCATTTTAATTGAACTTCTCCTCTCTCTCTCTGTCACTCGTCTGTATTGAGCTGTTGTGCTGTGAGAGGTTTGTTATTCACTTCTACACACTTGTTATGTGGTGAGAGACTCGTCTCTGCTGAATAAGAATCCCTGCAGATGGAGGAACTTTCAGGGATCTACAGCTTTCGGGGGAAAAAAACTAGTTTCTCTGTAACTTTGTGGAAAGCCAGTCCCTTAGTTCGGTTCGGTCTATGGGTAGCCATGACTTTTGACCTTTGCTAATGAAAAGTCCTCCTGAGAATTTGTTTAGCCTTCACCATGTGTGGAAAGCCATTATTACAGCGCTCAGAGCATGTCTGCGTCCACCCGAGAGAGAGAGAACAAATGCCTGAAGGACGCTTGGAGCAACTCGCTGAGGGAGAAGGCACTGTCAAGGCAGAAAGATTGTTTTTACCCACAATGCCTTTAGTCAGCAGTGACCTCTGATCCGCACGGCTTTTGTTTTTCCCAGCTGAGGCCGAATGAACTCACTCTGACCTCTCGACATGGGACGGAGTTCAGAGCAGCTGGGTCCTAAAGGAAGGTGTGACGAGGATAAAACTCTCACTTGAGAAACTCCACAGTTCCACACTGATGCACAGAGTTATGAGTCATGGCCTGTGTGTCTATCAGTCCCACAGAAGGAGGCGTGGCCTGTGTGTCTGTCTGTCCCACTGAAGGAGGCCTGACCTGTGTGTCTACCAGTCCCACTGAAGGAGGCATGGCCTGTGTGTCTGTCTGTCCCACAGAAGGAGGCGTGGCCTCTGTGTCTGTCTGTCCCACTGAAGGAGGCCTGACCTGTGTGTCTACCAGTCCCACTGAAGGAGGCATGGCCTGTGTGTCTGTCTGTCCCACAGAAGGAGGCGTGGCCTCTGTGTCTGTCTGTCCCACTGAAGGAGGCCTGACCTGTGTGTCTACCAGTCCCACTGAAGGAGGCCTGACCTGTGTGTCTACCAGTCCCACTGAAGGAGGCCTGACCTGTGTGTCTACCAGTCCCACTGAAGGAGGCGTGGCCTGTGTGTCTGTCTGTCCCACTGAAGGAGGCCTGACCTGTGTGTCTGTCTGTCCCACTGAAGGAGGCATGGCCTGTGTGTCTGTCTGTGCCACTGTAGAAGGCCTGACCTGTGTGTCTGTCTGTCCCACTGAAGGAGGCGTGGCCTGTGTGTCTGTCTGTCCCACTAAAGAAGGCGTGACTTGTGTGTCAGTCCCACTGAAGGAGGCGTGGCCTTTGTGTCTGTCTCAGTGAAGGAGGTGTGGCCTTTGTGTCAGTCGCCGTGAAGGAGGTGTGGCCTTTGTGTCAGTCTCAGTAAAGGAGGTGTGGCATGTGCGTCTGTCTCAGTGAAGGAGGCATGGCCTGTGCATCTGTCAGCTTCAGTGAAGTGGCATGGTAGATATTGTATGTGTGGCAACTCAATGATTCTGTGACACACACACACACACACACACACACACAGTTCCAGTGAGTGAGCAAAAGACTGCAGAGGTTAACGAGTGCTAATCTGCCTTCATTAATTAACCCAGGATGCTGCTTTCAGCCTATGTAATTGGGAGTGATGTGTGTGTGTGTGTGTGTGACCACATGCACATGCGCTGCATAGTGTAATGAAGTGAGAAGTGTGTGTTATCATGCATGCGGACACATCAGCATGGCCTCTAATGGCTGCTAATACCCTTCCCTGGTGTGCAGATCAGCATGACGCATTTTAATGCTCTCTCTCTCTCTCTCTCTCTCTCCCTCTCTCTCTCTCTCTCTCCATGTCTGCCTCTCCTCAGTAGCCCCTAATAACCTCCTGCTGTTGAACAGAGTTTGATGATTAGGGTTTGGGGTTTTTATAGATTTGAAGCAACCTGTGATTTTTGCTCTTTCTCTCTCTCTCTCTCTCTCTCTCTCTCTCTCTCTCTCTCTTTCTCTGGAGTTAATTCATCATGTGATTGACAGCAGGACAGTGTGTGGCAGGGGTCTGTGTGTGGTCTGTAAACAGAGATGTGACACTTGTCTCCGCAGTGGAGTGCTGATAGACTAATTAGGGCCGTCCGTCTCCTTTCACAAAAGACATTTCCAGGGTCTAAAGTATTTTGATGTGATATTTGAATGCATTTGAATATTAATGAGGCTGTAACGTTATCCAGACAGACAGCCTGACATTAGCAGTGCGCTGTGCATTTAAATTACACTCTGCTATCATGCTACAAACTACCGGAGGTGAAAATCGTCACATTGTGGAAAAGTGGAAACTTTATTTGTCCACACTGTGGTTTTTATTGTCAGTTCTTGTCGAGTTTATTTTAATTCATCTCTACATTAATAATCGTTTTAATTTACAGCCCTCCAATCACAGCCAAATCAAATATTGGATAGAAAATGTAATTACAAAATGATGCAAACAAAAACGCTGTAAACGATGCAGTAAATTTTATTTAAACACAGATTTTCCGTCTTTGAATATGTAAATGTAATAAACACGCGACTAACCGTGATCACGCTCAGCCCCGGGTTACATTCAGATGAACAGAAGATCTCATGCTCTAATTCATAACCCTGATATTTAAGACCCTGATTTCAGTCTGACTGAAGGAGGCGTGGCCTGTGTGTCTATCAGTCCCTCTGAAGGAGGCGTGGCCTGTGTGTCTGTCAGTCCGACTGAAGGAGGCGTGGCATGTGTGTCTATCAGTCTGACTGAAGGAGGCATGGCCTGTGTGTCTATCAGTCTGACTGAAGGAGGCGTGGCCTGTGTGTCTATCAGTCTGACTGAAGGAGGCATGGCCTGTGTGTCTATCAGTCTGACTGAAGGAGGCGTGGCCTATGTGTCTATCAGTCTGACTGAAGGAGGCGTGGCCTGTGTGTTTGTCCTACTGAAGAAGGTGTGGCCTGTGTGTCTATCAGTCCCATTGAAGAAGGTGTGGCCTGTGTGTCTATCAGTCCCATTGATAAAGGTGTGGCCTGTGTGTCTATCAGTCCCATTGATAAAGGTGTGGCCTGTGTGTCTATCAGTCCCATTGATAAAGGTGTGGCCTGTGTGTCTATCAGTCCCATTGATGAAGGTGTGGCCTGTGTGTCTATCAGTCCCATTGATGAAGGTGTGGCCTGTGTGTCTATCAGTCCCATTGATGAAGGTGTGGCCTGTGTGTCTGTCAGTCCCATTGATGAAGGTGTGGCCTGTGTGTCTGTCAGTCCCATTGATGAAGGTGTGGCCTGTGTGTCTATCAGTCCCATTGATGAAGGTGTGGCCTGTGTGTCTGTCAGTCCCATTGATGAAGGTGTGGCCTGTGTGTCTATCAGTATGGCTGATTTAAGATCCGTCGCCTGCATAACACTGTGCGTATTATTGACCAAGCCTAAATCAGTTCATCATGACCCGAAGGTCTCACAGATACGTCATGCAGGGTAGCCAGAGCATCGGAGAGCATCTCAGAGAAAACAATTTGCCCTGAATTATTGAGCGCTTCCTGTCAGATGAAGCACAGCTTCCAGTTTTAATGGACACGCTGCTAAAAGGCTGAAGAGGGGAAAAAACAGAAGGCTGAATTTAAATTATTTGTGAGTTAAAACCGAAGACAGATTCTCCTCCCCTTTATTCCTGATACATGAACTGAAAAAAACGGGGGTGAATAGCTGCTTCTTAATCATAAACACACACACACACACACACACACACACACACAGAAGCCATTAGGAGGACATATTGCTCCAGTCCTCGATCGATTCCTCGTTGCCGGAGCAGAGGATGGCTTTGCGCTCGTCTTGCTGTTCTCTGTCGATATGGACACGGCCTCTGACACGTCACCTGTGGACCAGCATCTCTCTCTCTCTCTCTCTCTCTCTCTCTCTCTCTCTCTCACCCTCTCTCTCACCTGCTCTTGCCCTCTCTCACTCATGCACTCTCTCTCTTTCTCTTTCTCTCTCTCTCTCTCTCTCTCTCTCTCCCCCTCTCTCTCTCTCACCCTCTCTCTCACCTGCTCTTGCCCTCTCTCACTCATGCACTCTCTCTCTTTCTCTCTCTCTCTCTCTCTCTCTCTCTCTCTCTCTCTCTCTTTCAGCCTCTGTCTGTCTCCCTCTCTCTCTCTCTCTCTCTCTCTCTCTCTCTTTTTTCCATACCACTCTTTTCTCCACTCCATTTCTCCTCCATCCACCCTTCCTTCTCTTCTGCACTCTGCTCTCTCCCACAGTCTATTTTTGAGTTAATGTTGTTTTTTTTGTCACGATTGAGGTGATTTTTTTTTCTTTATTTTGCCTTTTGCCTTTCTGACTTTTATAACATTACAGCAAAGTGCTTACTTTTAGTTACGACGATGATATATTGTCCTTCTTGAGTTCTTAAAACCTCTTTAAAAATTCTCTTTCACGTGAAAAAAACAAAAGTCACAAGTTTTTTTTCCCAAATGAATAATCAGTCATATTTTGGCTGAAAGAATGTATTTTTCTGCTCTTGTCGCCTCAGGGTTTCAGGCTGTTGTGTGTTCTGAGATGCTTTTCTGCTCAATACGATTGCGAGCGGTTACTCGAGGTACAGTAGCCTCGCCGTTAACAAGACAGGAATTCTGCATTCGTACATTTCTGATACGCCGAATCCATCCACGAGCCGTGCCACGATCACTCAGACGTCGTGACGTGAACGCTAACTCGCACCTCGTTCTCCTGGATATGATCTAGTGCTCTGCTATTAAAGTTATTAAAGTGGCAGGTCAGCGCAGACTTATCGCAGAAGCCGTGTTTTATGTCTTGCGTCTCCGCTCTATCCATCTCTATCCAGTTGCGGTCTCGTTTTCCCTCCACACAAGCGCTTTTAATACTGTAGCTTTCCCATCGAGTCGGCATTTATTTATAACGTCCCGCTGGTTTGTCAGGTGGCCATTACGATTCCATCAAATGCTTTTTTTTACTCAGAGGACAGTAAATTCCTATATGCAGTGATTTACAGCTCGGAAATCAATACCTCTGTCACTGTGGTGGATAAAATCTCAGCTTTTTTATTTTAAAGCAGCAGATGCGACACAGCTCTAAGATAAACACTGATGTTAATTACCAGGCATATGGAGCAAGGACACACGTGGGTTATTTATTTATTTGTTTTTTTAACGGAATAAACGGTATTAAAAGATAAAATCTGCTCTCTACACGTTGTCAGTGATAATGAAATTGCGAGACGATGGAGACAATTATGATCCTTAGGGGAGGACGCGACTGCTGTGTGGATTATTAGAAGCCGTGTCACGCTGGGCTTCATGTTGTACAGAGAACAGTCACCTCTACTTATTTCACCCTGTTTTCTTTCTTTCTGGCATTTAAAGTCTGGGAAAAGCAGTCAATTAGAGAGGAGATCAGTCTTTCAGGCTTAATAGCACGCTGTGGAAATTGTTAGGACTGCTATCTGTTACCTGCTTGTTTTAAATACAGCATCCGAATCACGTGTTGCTGACTGGTTTGAGGAAACTGTGCAGTAATTAACATGAAGGCTCCGGGTTCCTCTAGAACACAGCTCATGTCCCCCGTCCGGCTCAGGTCCCTGCAACTAGCATGACCGAATGGGACAACAGTTAATTCATGGCTTTAAGTGAGACATTCACTTGGCTGTGGTCATTTGAGGACTTCAGGAAGAGGTAGATCTGTAGGTGTTGTTTGAAGACAGCCAGTGACTGTTTAGACATCTAGAGGAAGTCCAAGTGCCAGAACAGTCTTGATGCACGTCTTCCTCATACCCTGTGAGAAGGTGGGACCAGTCGAGCAGTGCTGCCGGATCGGAGAGCGTGGTGTGAGAAGCGTGTTATGCTACGTGGGCGCTGGTCCGTTTTTGGCTTTGTGGAAAAGCATCATTGTTTAAAATCTGATGTGGGCAGCTACAGGAAGCCAGTGGAGGAAGCAGAGCAATGGGGCGGTGTGGGAGAACTTCTGAAGGTTGAAAAAAACAAGTCGTGCGGCTCGTTCTGGTTCGTTTGCAGAGGTGGAACAGTGCTCGGAGGCAGACCTGCCACGAGAGATGGTGCAGCAGTCCAGTGTCGAAATGACAAGGGACTGAAGAAGCACCTGAGTGGAGAGAAACAGACAAATTCCTTCTGATGGTGTAAAGAAGAAATCATCATGTGTCAGATTTATAGTGTGAGAGGACAAAGACAGTTCATCTTTACTCCAAGATTGTGAGAGCTGTCCAAGAAGATCACATGATCCTGATGTGGGGATGGATCACCTGGGATGAACCTTCATAAATTCTGTTCATAAAAACACTTTGAAATATACACTATATTGCCAAAAGTTTTGGGACGTCTGCCTTTACATGCACATGAATGTAATATGGAGTTGTCCCGCCTTTTGCAGCCATAACAGCTTCAGCCCTTCTGGGAAGGTTCCCAGCTCTTCTTTCCACAAGGTTTAGGAGTGTGTTTATGGGAATTTTTGACCATTCCTACCAGTCTCCACTCCAATTCATCCCAAAGGTGTTCTATGGGGTTGAGGTCAGGACTCTGTGCAGGCCAGTCAAGTTCCTCTACTCATCCATGTCTTTATGGACCTTGCTTTGTTAAGTCATTTTGGAACAAGAAGGCCATCCCCAAACTGTTCCCACAAAGAGCATGAAGTTGTCCAAAATGTCTTGGTATGAAGCTGAAGCATTAAGAGTTCCTTTCACTGGAACTAAGGGGCCGAGTCCAACCCCTGAAAAACAACATCTGAATTCAGTGATTTGGAGGGGTGTCCCAATACTTTTGGCAACATAGTGTACTTGTGCTTGAAAAGAGGCTCCCTAGTTAGACAACATCCCAAGATAAGACAATCCTTCATTCTCTTTTCTAGAAGCTTTGAGCTTTTAAAATGGAAACAGTTTCAGGTAAACATTTATAGCTTATAAGGTGAGCTGTAAGAGAATGTTATTTAGTCAAGCTGTCCAAAAGCGAGGTTTAATTATCCGAGTCACTGACTGTAACCGGTAACAGTGTCTCTTTCTTCTATTCCTCCATGTTTAATCTGCTCTCAAGCCCACCAGAAATACGTCCATTGTGTTATTACAGTCCACAGGATCAGTGAAGCCTGGTGGAAATGTACCTCATGGGGCGGGGCAGACTGTGGACTGTAGCAGAGCAACAAGCAGGATTTAAAAACCTCGTTTTGCGTCTCGTCCATCCGCCAGACCTCCATCAGAGCAAATAAGCTTGAGAAAAAAAAATAATAATAAATAAATAGAGATTCTTAAAAAATCTTTATATATGATAATATATGAATAATATACTGTGTAGTATACAGGGAAAAAATCTCAGAAAAATAATCTTACACAATTCAAAGATCGGATGTTAATGTTTAATTTTGCATGAATTTTTATTTCTTTTTAATCCTTCTTTTTTTTTGTCCAGCAAGCTTCATTTTGTGATTCTCATGAGAGTGAAAAGTTCTCCAATTTTTTTGATGGTTAAGAGATAATCTGGTGGAATTTTGATGGATTGTAGATACGGATGCTGTAAGGCTGAAGCGGGAGGACAGAAGGAAGCGGCGTGACTGGTGAACGCTTTGAGGGACGTCTTTTTTCTCGTGTTTGTCGTTCTTTATTTCGCACACAGGATTTGTGTGATTAAATCTGGTATTGACGTTGCTGTGTTGAATTAAACTGATTAGTCTGTAATGATTCGGGCAAATGCAGAAGCCGAACACAGCTACAGTCGCTTCCACTTATCTCTCTCCACATCGCTCTCGTTAAGAAAATGAGAGAGAGAGAGAGAGATGGCTCTGGGTATGTCTCCTTTCCTTGGGTTTCCTCAGAGTAAGCACTTTTTCCCTTCCTTTCCCCTCGCTCGTGTCATCCCTGTCTGCAGCTCTCCTCGTGTGTGTACAGCCTCAGCACCGTGCTCGGCTTCAGTTCTACATGTTTTACCCCAGGAGGCAGGCTGTAGGTGTGTGTCTTTCTCTGAGGATAAGCGCTACATCGCCATTGTGTGATTTCTCACACACTTCCCTTTCCGGGAGAGTTCCTCACAATCACAATGCAGAATTAACAAAGATCTCTCTCTCTCTCTCTATCTCTCTCTCTGTGGGTCTCTCTCTATCACTCTCTATCGCTTTCTTTCTCTGTCTCTCTTGCTTTATTTGGTCTATCTATCTATCTATCTATCTATCTATCTATCTATCTATCTATCTATCTATCTATCTATCTCTCTCCTTTCTCTTTCTCTCTCTCTGATCTGATTCATCGTTCTGTATAAATGTATGGACCCTCGTCTCAGTCAGAATGCTGATCCTGGGTCAGTTTTTCTCCTCTCACATGTTAATGCTGTGAATGAAATCCTCCTGATCCCAGATCAGTATTCCCCACTCATTTATCGAGGTGATGAGTAACTGATCCCGGACCGGCGGCTGTGACTCTGTGACCGAGGCTGAATGGAGGCTTCTGTGTGCTTCACTTTTAGCATTCACATCCAGGTTCCTGAACAAGGTCTCTGTTTACACGCTTGGCATTCGTCCTCGTCACAAGAGAAGCGGCGGCGAAGAAGAAACCGTTAAATGAAGCAGAAATGAACTTCTGTCACGAAAATAGGGTTCCTTTGAAAGTGTGAGACTAAATATAAACATTCCATATTTCATATACATGTACACACACACACACAAAGAAGAGCAGTTTAGCAGCAATGACGATGCTCCACTCTTTTCCTCACATTAGCACGCTGCGCGGAGCTCGTTCCAGCTACGACGACGTGAAGCAGACGTTTTTTTTCCAGGCCAAGCGTCTCACTGGATTACTAAAAATACAGTCTCTCTCTCTCTGGGCCACAGCTTCCCAACTGTTTTAAACAAACTGACCCCAAATGGACATTACATTTTCTGCAACACCGAGCTTTCTCCACCCTCCATATTTTTAATCACAGCACTACTGTTTCATTATCTCAGTAACATTCATGTAGAAGCTAAAGGAATATTCCTGACACTGAATTATCCGTCTAGTGGGAAGAGTTGTGTTGTTATGGGAAAGTAATCCACACTGGCGGTGGTGTGATACGTCCCCACGTGAAGCAGCGCACTGGTTTATATTTCACGCAGCGCTTCTGAGGAAGCGGCGGTAACGTGAGTAGCGTTATCTTTCACACACACGCTGATTTATAAGCGCCATGCACTCCGTCTGAACGCCAAAGCCAAGACATCCTGATCCAATAGGTTTCTGATCAAACTGCAGAACATTTAGTGACACCGACGAGCCAAAATCTGTCTCTCAAAAACATTCTGCTGTTCTCGTGACCCGAGCTGCGTCTCAAATCAGAAACTCAGAATTGTTTACTAATCCAGAAGAACAGTGCGTGAAACACAGATTAGGGGAATTTGGAGAAAGGTCTTTTAAAAAAAATGTAAGGCTATCTGTATTAGAAAAACTGGTTTTAAAAAAGAGTCTAGAATAGTAAATAAATAAATAAATAAATAAATAAATAAATAAATAAAGTAAAAAAAATAAGTAAATGAACAAATGACTAAATAAATGAAAAATAACAGAATAAATAAATAAACAAACAAATAAATTAATGAATAAATGAGCAAATAAATAAATGAAAAATAAATAAATAAACAAATAAATAAATACATGGAAAATAACAATAAATAAATAAATAAATAAATAAATAAAAAGTAAAGGAATAAATAAATAAACAATAAATAAATAAATACATAGATAGATAAAGTGATGTGAGATACAGTACTCATTAGTTTAATAGACATAGATGGCCAGGATAATTTCCTTTTCTTGAGAAGATGAAGTAAATCTGTTGCAGCATGACACAACAGTGAAAAAATAAACAGTAGCTGGTCCGAATGTGCACTGTTTTTGAGCAGATCTCCTACATTATCAGTAAAAAATGATCAACTAGATCACATCACATTGTCTTCCTTCAGAGGAGCATCGCTGTGCTTTCTGCGGGTTGTTTTTTTCTTCTCCTTTGTTTTCCGGGAGCCGAAAATCCGCATCTGGTCTTCACAGCTTGCTCGAAGGTTTTCCTGAGACTGAAATCTTCACCCTTCTGCCTTGTCTCCGTGCCAAAAAAAGTTTCTTTGCCGCAGTTTCGACGGGGCCGATGCTCATCCACAACGCTTTTTGGTCGATGCAGTTGATCCGTCTTCAAACTTCTGTCGAAGGGATAAAAGCTGAATTTTTGTCTGTGAAAAGCGTCCCGTTTTGCTCGGACTGCAAATTTGCTAAACTCCACCGCTAGCACACACCTGTTCTGTCTAATTAAAGTGAATCAGATGTGCAGGTGGAAGAAGTTAAGAAAATGCTCGGAGCCTCAAGGAGCAGTCTGGGAAATAAATGTGGTGTTCTGGCAATTTCACAAATGATCAATAAATCTAATCAAAAGGCAGGAAATTAAGGTGTTCCAGAATGGGACACTTCCCTGCCAGAGTACTAGGGGGCGCTGCATGGAGGATCGCTGTTCACTGTGATCATGTCTCGTATGTCTTCACCTGGGCATAATAACTTTTAATGTGCTTTGAAATCTATACCTTTGTCTTGTATTGACTCTATGGCCATGTCCATTTTCGTTTAAAACATGTATTTTTCTATTCGTTTTGACCGTCCAGACCGAGACGGCGTTATTAGTCAACAAAGACGTATCTTTTTGAAATCACTCTCCAAAGTGAATAAATTTGAAAATGCCGTTTGCGATGACGCATTTTTAGTCACGTGACCGATTCAGCTGAGATGGTGGACGACATTGTAAATGGTAGAAATGACCCAGGTGGAAGCATCTTATGTTTTACTCACACCCAGTACAGGGGCGTAAGTGTTTTCAGACATTTCAGTGTGGATGACCGGCTTTCGGTAAGACGATTGACGTGGACACAGAGCGTTTTTAGACGAAAACTTTTCAGAAAGTTTTCAGATTTATCCGGATCAGTGTAGACGTAGACTTTGTCGAGTCACTGTTCACAACCTGTCCAAATGTGGACTCTCCTGCCCGGATTCCCTAGGGTCATTCCTCTGCTTCTGTTCCAGCTGTTAAAGCAAGAAGGTTCATAAAATAGAAAGTAATTAATAAATATACAAAGTAAAAGATATAAATTAGGAAAGTGAGTAAAATACATTACTGAATGACGGAGGTAAAGGGATGGGAATGGGAACGTCACATCGCTGCTTTATACTGGGAAGTTTTGAAATGAATTCCGAGTGTAAAACAGACAGGAGGGAATGTAAACACCTTTCACTTAAAGCTGATGAGAAAAGGTTTAATTGGCGTTTTATTAAACTGACCTCAAGAAGGAATAAAGTAAATGAGAACATCACGACAAGTGCCGATAAATAGAGCTTCTCTTCAGGGCCAGCTGGAGAAACAGATGTGCGTGTGTGTGTGTGTGTGTGTGTGCAGTGTGAGAGAGGGAGAGAGGGAGAGAGAGAGAGAGAGGACACATTACCTTCCCGCTCTCTAATCTCATATTAAAGATGGCGTGAGATGAACCTCTATTACCTTGGCCGGTGTTCAGTGTTTAGCCTCGGCGCAGCAGTGTGTTCATTTTCGCCGCGTGACGCTGCAGCGCTCCTCACGCTCCACATTAATGTCATTAACACCAGGAGCCGGGCGGCCGAGGTGCGAGCGCGTCCTGTAGCGTACAGGCCAGCTTCTTTTCAGAGGATGTAATTAAACTCTTACAGAGTCGCAGCCAGCACTTGAACTTGAGGAATCCTTCATGAACACATGCATAGGAATGTTTACACCCACACACACACACACACACACACACACAGAGACACACACAGAGACACAGAGAGAGAGAGAGAGAGAGAGAGAGAGAGAGAGATCAGCAACATTAAATTAACACCTCATTATACAGTAGAGATCAGTTCTGATCTGTGATATACACCAGAGAGCGCTTTAACAGCGTGGGTGTTAATTGAACATTGATGATTTTGCTGCGCGTCTTTCCCGTAAGTCTAGTTTAAGAAGTCCACCCACCCCCGTCTCTCTCTCTCTCTGTTTCTCTATCTCTCTCTCTCTCTCTCACACACACACACACACACACACATCCTCAAGATGTTCACTCCTGCCATCACCCAGGTTAGTTGTTTATTTCCCAGGAGAAGTCGTTGTAAATGACACCAAAAATTTTTATAAACTATAAACTTTGCAAACAGTGTGAAATGGAAGGAGTCTCCAGTGCCGGGGTTTAGTTTAGAGGTTAAACTGTTAAGGGAAAGTCTTCCGGACGGAGTTTGTTTGCAGAATGTAAATAATAGAAATAAGAAGTAATGTTGATGATAAATGTAGCTGTAAATGGATAACAAGTGCATGTGATAGTAACATAGTAATAGTGGGTTAATTACAATGTTATAAGAAGAATAAAACGCTTCAGTCATCAGCTTCCAGGCAGCGAGCAATTTCTCCTCAACATGTTAATAATATTTCACGTCCCCGAAACCCAAAGCGTCACGTTGTTTTCCGACAGCACCCTCAGGTTAGGGTTGACCTTTCAGCAGCAGAGACGTTAGAGAGACACAGCTTTTATTCCTGACCTTCCTTCATTGGGCGCTTACAGAAAATCAATATAGCATCATCGCCATCACTCGCTCTGTCAATGAACACGAGAGCCGAGATTTCAAGTGTGGAGGAGGGAGGGAGAGGAGAGAGAGAGAGAGAGAGAGAGAGAGAGAGAGAGAGAGGGAGAGAGAGAGAGATGACGGAGGTGTGATGAGTGAGGCAGCATGCTTCTCGGTGATATTTAGAGGCAACATGCTTTAGTTACATGTCCTCCAGAGTGCTAGCACACGGAAATGATAAAAGCAAGTCTGCTAGCATAGCAACATATAAATCTCTCCCTATCTATCAATCTATCTCTCTTTCTCTATTTATCTATCTCTCTTTTTCTCTCTCTCTCTGTACTCATACTGTAACGTGTTAGCATTCTCCAGCTAATAAGAGCTAGAGTGTTAGCAAACTCATGTACTACATTTCGAGTAAGACTGCTGATTTAGAGCCACACTTCCTTCTCTCTCTCTCTCTCTCTCTCTCTCTCTCTCTCTCTGTCACTGTTTATATAAAATCACTTGCTGTAAACTCTTCCGTCTGTCGTTTACCTGTAAGGAAGACTAACACATACAGCAGAAGCAGCATTACATGGCCAGGCTCCTGGAGGAGCGAGGTACGTGACACAGCCCTGACCCCGGATCAGTTCCTCCAGCACATGCAGCCGGATATAAAGGAGGAAGCTGATCCTGGATCAGTGAGCGGTGCAGCTCGGTGCTGTGGGGATGAATAATGTAGTGCAGCGAGAGACATGTGGATTATGATGTGTTGGCCACAGGCAGGCCCGGAGGCTGGTGTCAGTCTGAAAAGTGCACAACTCCATGGTTTGGGTACGCACACACACACACACACACACGCAAGGACCAGCTACTCATTCATAATACACAACGGCTTCAGAAATAACAAGGAAGAACCCCAGAACCCGAATAGTGAATTGAAGTACTAGGGTCTCTGACTTTTTCATTTTCTTATTTTAATAAAAATGAATGACGTCTCATTACAATTCACGTGAGGACAAAACACTCAGAGGTGCTTGTAGGAAGTCGGTGAATAAATTCCTGCAATCTTATATTCTCATTCGCATGCAGTCCTCTCTCTCGCTATCTCTCTCTATTTCTATCTCTTTCTCTCTCCATCTATCTCTCTCTCTCTCTCTCTACCCTCCCCTCTCTTTTCCTCTCTATCTCTCTCTCAATCTCTCTCTCCCTTTCTCTTCTTCTCCCCCTCTCTCTTTCTCCCTCTCCCTCTCTCCCGTGTGTTCAGTCTCTTTCTCTTTGGGTGTCTCTCATCCACTCCCACACGAGCCCACTCTCCTGTCTTCCATGCTCGATTTTGATGATGAGAACTTCATAGATTTATCCCACACTTCCCAGACACCTTATGACTCAGAACTGTGTGTGTGTGTGTGTCATGGAATTTGATGGAGAGAAATGTCAGACGCTGATGGGGGAATTTTTCTCGCCGTGATTACAGCAGCATTCTCTCTGTCGGCACATAACACCGAGCGTCACATGCCGGAGGAATACGAGAGAGAGAGAGAGAGAGAGAGAGAGATAGCTTGTGGTTACATGAAAAATAGACAAAATCTAAAAGCGAAGGAGAACGTATGAAGAAAAAATGAGCAGACACAAATAACTGGGTGGTGGCCAAACGTGTGTGTGTTTAGCGAGAACGTGTGTGTGTGTGTGTGTTTGGTGAGAACGTGTGTGCGTAACAGAGGAGATTATGGTGCCAGAACACGTCTCTCGGAGCAGACGCTCAGCCAGCCTGCTCATTCATAAATGATCTGAACCGATTGATTGGGCCGCAGAAAAACACTAGAGCTGTCGAGATACATATCACGCTGCGCTGACGTGCCAAAACACAGGCAGGGACTTCAGAGGAAAAGCCAAGCCGCTTCTGTTGCTTCAGGCTGTGTTGCCGCTGTCAGTCTAGACACCCTTCAGCACTCAGGATCGACCTTGATATGTTATGTGGCTGTCGACACCGTTTTAAATATACTGTAGCCACTCGTAAATAGTGAATCTGGCCGTCTTTACGGATCGGCTCCGGTCAGTTGAACGGAATTTGTGTTAATATTCGATAAAAGCGGAGACCAAGACGCACTTCCTCAGATCTGTTTTAGAAAAAGAAAAAAAAAATCCAGATGCTTTTGATGCTGAAACACACCACAGAGAGTCTGAATCCTTACCACCATACTTCCAAATGAACAGCGCACGACTAGAGCAGGATGGATGTGAATAAATTGGACATAAGGGTCTGGATTATTTGTCAAGTTTGCCATATAGAAGAGCCATAAGGACTGAATGAATCACTTACTGAATCACTTAAATGTCTGAATGAATGAATGAATGAATGAATGAATGAATGAATGAATGAATGAATAAATGAACAGAATTACTGACAGACTGACAGAATTCTCTTCCTACCAGCCCAACTATATGATTGAATATGAGAAAGGATGGATGGATGGATGAATGATCACTCACTGACTGCATTACAGTCTCTGAATTGTTAACTATCATTATTCATTGTTCACTAAATGAATGAATGAATGACTCGTTGACTAACTGAATCATTAACTGACTGGCTGAATTATTGAATGAATGACTAAATGAATGAATTAATGAATTAATGAATGAATGAATGAATGAATGAATGAATGAATGAACGACTCATATCTTTAAATTGACTAAAAATGACTGAGAGTGAATTACTGTCTGACTGAATACTGAGTGAATCACTGACTCATTGAATCACTGAAATGCTGACTGAATCACTGAAATGCTGAGTGAATCACTGACACACTGAAATGCTGACTGAATCACTGACTCACTGAATCACTGAAATGCTGAATGAATCACTGACTCACTGAATCACTGAAATGCTGACTGAATCACTGACTCACTGAATCACTGAAATGCTGACTGAATCCCTGACTCACTGAAATGCTGACTGAATCACTGACTCACTGAAATGCTGACTGCATCACTGACTCACTGAATCACTGAAATGCTGACTGAATCACTGACTCACTGAAATGCTGACTGAATAACTGAATCACTGACTCACTGAAATGCTGACTGAATAACTGACTCACTGAATCACTGAAATGCTGACTGAATCACTGACTCACTGAATCACTGAAATGCTGACTGATTGAATCACTGAGTCTGAATCCTTACCACGCTACAACCAGCCATGATCAGGAGAAGCGTAATTACTCCTGTTTACTGGCTCAGACGGATGACCTTGTTTCCTCCCGTGAGCTCATGTTCATGCAAGAGGGCAGTTAGCGCACTCCTGAGCACACCCATTAGCGAGCAGGAGACGAGGCGCTTTTCGTTGTTAGCATGAAACATGGAGTATTTGGGCAATGACAGTCGGCGATGTTTGGACAGCGTGACATTCCATGAGATTTTTTTGACTCCGTAAAAGCAACTTGGCTCAAATGGTGTTAGTTTAGGGGCCATTACGATCTAAACCTTCTAAAGGCTACTAAAGCGTGGACAAATTTTTTAAAGGCAGAACTGACTCAGCCTCCCAGAATCATTGCTTTCACCAAACCTGTGACGTTACACTCAGGCTTCCGATTATAGGTATGTTTCATTATATTTTTATTTATAAATAATGTGGAACATTGTGTAGATCAGATTTGATGTTTGTACATCAAACACCTGAAAAAGAACACAAGCTGCTTGAGCCCCTTCTCTGACATCAGACCTGTCAGTCATGGAGACACTTAGAGACACTGCCCTGGAGGCACGTCACCGGTTCTTCATCTTTACTGCTCTGAGAAACAAACATGGTGGAATCCAGAGCTAAAGACAAATAATAATAGTAAAAAAAGATCAAAAGAAATCTGTCATATCAGACATCCTAGGATGGGTCAGGGGTCCAACATGGCTGTGTAGCCCCTCTGTCTGGGTAGGCGTGGCATGTTCTCTCTCTCCTGTCAATCACAGCAAAACTAGCCAATCATGGACTTCTGTGAGGTCAGGTACTGTATATGGAAGAGGGCAGGTCTCACATTCCTTCTATAGTGTGTTACAGCGTACTATAGTTTAGCATGATGCGTAGCGGTATGAAAAAGATTCACGTGTCTCTAAGGAAGCACGTGTTAGCCTTCAAGCTTATCATATGATAGCAGATAAACAGCCACAGCTAGATATCAGTTTATTAGCCTAAAATTTGAGAAAATTATAGCTTAATTTTTCCCCACTGACCAGTGTGACTATGACCAGTGATATAGATACTGAACGATTGAACCCAGTGTGCTGTAAACCTCATGAAAACATTGTAAACCATTATAATAAATAAATAAATAAAAAAATAAAAGCTGACCGTTGTCATGGTGCAGGCATGAAATCAATTTTAAAAAATCATTCCCTTTAGAATTATGTAGGAGATATTGTGGTGTAGGTGATTTACTAAGTCACACACACACACACACACACACACACACACACACACTGATGATCTACCCACCCTGCGCACCCCCTGCTTCCTCCATCTCGTGCATTAATGCATGCAGCATGTGCTCAGACGAGCATTACCCGGGTTTGACTGGCAGCGTACACGACTTCACACACCATCTCAAATTCTTTATCAATCATTCAGAGCGAGCACACAGTCCACACCTTCTCCCATTTCCTTCCCCGTCTCCTTGCACAGGCTACGCCAGCGTGCCAGCTCCACGGTATTCTCTCTCCACTCTCACTCTGTAGCCGCGAGCGTATACCCGAGCCGGCGGTTTACACTAAAACACATCAATCAGGCTTTTCACAGCATGTTACTCATTAAGGCACCTGCACACATCACACACACGTACCTGAGGATCATTATACAGCAGGTGGCGACTCGGATTCTGCTTTATTTATCATCTGCACTGCTTTCTGCTTTCACCTCTGAAAAATGTACTGCGGTTAAATTACAAACCCACGACACCGTTCTGTGTGTTAAAGCAGTTTTATTGCATTCACATAGATAAGGCTTTTAACCCAATCAGACTACTACTATTACTTTTATTATTCTTTGTGTGTGTGTGTGTGTGTGTGTGTGTGTGTGTGTGTGTGTGTGTGTGTGTAAATAATAAATAATTCCGTACTCATGAGCACTCTAGACGTATCACTAAACAGCGTTCTATAGCCGGATCTGAGAACTTACTTGAACTGAATTATTTTCCAAGGTCGTCTGTTGAATGCAGAACATGAGCAGAGTTCCAGCAGCTGCTGTCTGCTCTACTGATGTGAAGTGCATTGAATTGGATAGACTCTATTTAGACCTGCTGGGCAGTTTGTTGCTGAGCATATTGACCACTGACTTTGTCATCGTAACACGCGTGAAATGAACAGCGCACAACTAGAGCAGGATGGATGTGAATAAAGTGCACTTAAGAGTCTGGATTATTCGTCATGTTTGCCATATAGAAGAGCCATAAGGACTGAATGAATCACTTACTGAATCACGTAGAGTCTGAATAAATGAATGAATAAATGACTCATATCCTTAAATTGACTGAATATGACTGAGAGTGAATTGCTTTCCGAATGAAATGATGGATAAATCACTGACTCACTAAATCACTGACTGAATCATTGACTCACTGAATCACTGAAATGCTGACTGGATCACTGACTGACTGAATCACTGAAATGCTGACTGAATCACTGACTGACTGAATCACTGAAATGCTGACTGAATCACTGATTTACTGAATCACTGAATTGCTGACTGACTCACTGAATCACTGAAATGATGACTGAATCACTGATTCACTGAATCACTGAATTGTTGACTGACTCACTGAATCACTGAAATGATGACTGAATCACTGATTCACTGAATCACTCAATTGTTGACTGACTCAGTGGCTTCCAGCAGCAGTCCAAACATATTTTTAGACGTTAACAGCATCTATTCAATTATTAGTGAATCAGAACTGACGTGACCTCATAAACTTGACTTGGCTTTTCTCACTTGAGCTCTATTTGGTCCAGCCTAGCACACACACACACACACACACACACACACAAATATATTTTTTGAATCTATAGAAGTTAGCTGTTTAGTGGACAGAATGTTTTGGGTTGTTTTTTCCCCGCAGGTGTAAATTATTGGTATAATGTGTTATGTTATGTGTTATGTCATGTGACCCTGCTAAGTTTTTCTGTGGAAAAACTCAAAAATTGAGCCAGCACCAAAAATATCACACCATCTCGTGTGAGAGTGCCGGCGCCATAGAAACGTGATATAAACTCTCAGGTAGAGTCCAGCATGGCTCGCCGAACCGCCCTGACCAGCCAGGCTGATTTTGGCCGGAGCTCGGAGCTGGATTAGCAGCTCGTCGCCTCTGGCATGGATTTCCCTGCCGTCCCCTGACTGCACCCTGCTCCCGCTGCTGAGTAAATGTGTGCACCGAGCTCCATCTGTGCTCCGGTTCCATCGCTCACTTCATCATAAATCACCTCCACGCGAGAGACGGACATCCGCGCCGGCCAATCGACAGCCCTGCTGCCGTTTACACGAGAAGTTTTATTGGTCTGTTTGGCTCAAGGTGAACTTGAGACGGGGAACCTTCTCTCGCTGCCAGTGGCCCAGCCAGGCCATAGCGGGGGATGCTGGGTAATGAGGTGATGTGATTGATCAGGTGTCGGTCCAGATGACTGGAGATGGACGCTGGCCAAACCGCTGCCACTCATCTGCCTGAGCTTTCTAACAGCCAAGTGACTCTGACGTGTGTGTGTGTGTGTGTGTGTGTGTGTGTGTGTGTGTGTGTGTGTGTGTGTGTGTGGTCATGACAGAACTGTTATTAACACCTTCCAGAATTTGATTCTCATCAGAGAAACAGTGTCAGAAATGTGTGTTTAGGAATGAATGTGTTATTCATACAAGCTTCAGTCTCTCTCTCTCTATCTCTCTCTTTCTCTCTCATTGCTCACACGCATTTCATATTTATGTCCTCATTTTTATGTCCCATCTCCATCTGGGTTCTCCTGGTTCTGGGAGCATTCTTTGTTTTCTCACCGTGACGAGCATCCTTGAGTCGTCTCTTGCAGAAAGTCATATCCGGGCTGTATTCTGAAGACGCCGATGCTGTTCGTGGTTGGACGCGACCTCTCCGTGCCCCCGTGATACGCAGACGGGGAACGACTTCAGATCGGTAGAGTCCGAGGATTGTGGGTAGACGGAGTGTGTCGAAAGAGAATATACGTTAGAGGAACAGTGTGAGGAGGAAGGAAATACAGGAGGACAGAGTATGCTGGCTACTTTCTCTCTCTCATATACACACACACACACACACACACACACACACACTGCAGAATACTGCAGCTCTTCAAAAGTAAAAAAAAAAGAAAAAAGGAAAGAACTTGTGCCAAAGCAATCACAAGACGAAAAGAAAACACTGCTGTTTTGCATCACTGCAAATCAATACAGTGGTCTGATGCTGGTGGGCGTGGTCTCTTTCAGGATAGCCCCGCCCCCATCTGCAGGACATTAGAGCTCACTGAGTGAGTTTCCTCACTGCAGCACCTGAACCTCGCTTCTGTCATTGAACTTTTTTCACCTAAATGACGTGACCGTTAACGTAAGCGAGCATCATTTTAGCACGGTTTCGGTCTCCAGTAAACCGTGACGTCCTGCAAATTTATTCTTTTAACTGAAAGGCACCGATTTTGCTGCCGAAATGGGAAAGACGTCTCATTTTTTGAGCTTTTGCTAACACTCGATGCAGTTTGTGTCACCGTAATGACACTCGCTAAGCTTCCAGTGCCAAGGAAATCACTTTATTTCTCTATCTTGATTTAATAAGGCAAAAACTTACACATATTAGTCTTTACATGAAAGAGCTTCTGCAATCCCTGGGACTGGGCCGACAATTAATCACCCTTGACTAACCCCAGTTGAGAATGTGATACCGCTGTACTGTAACGCTCCTCTCTGACATGCTCCACACCATCGTTCTGTCCTGACAAGAGACCTGAGATAACTCCAGAAATCTACAGCAGGATATCTGTCAGTGCAGTTTGTACTGAATGGATGATTTGTGTGTTTATAGATGCCAGAAGTTACATATTACAGCCTCTCTCTCTCTCTCTCTCTCTCTCTCTCCCTCTCTGTATGGTGATAAGAGGATGTTTTTCTGCGGGTTTTCCTGCTCCCACGGTCCCATCGCCAAACCCATCAACAGGTCGCAAATTGGACCTATTCACGGCGACAACATGAACAGAGCTCCAGCTGTTCTGTAATCTCCAGCCCCATTGTTTATCTCCTCTGCCTCCTCAATACCTCCATGGGCAGTTTTTATTTCTCCTTTATGGAGGTTAATTGAGTCTTTCGACCCCGTGAGTTTTTCTCGCCGCCTGTGTTTCCCCTCACTTGCACGCGCAACACAATAGGAATCACAGGGATGAAATAGCTTATTAGCAATGACTATAGGCTCAAAATTTCTTATTCAGGTTCACATAATGTTTTTTTTCGTCTGTCTCAGATGAGGTTCGGTCTCTTCGGGGAGAAAAAATAATGCAGAAATCTGTTTTCTGTCAAATGGTTCCTGTAGAGCGTCGCAGGAAATCACGACGCGTCGCTACACCAACCGGGTTAGCATTATTGTCCTGTGCAGTCGTGCAGCTCGGACGATACGATTAGCGCCAGAGATAAATTATTCCTGTTAGACGGAGACCGTTATCCGATTCCTGTGATTGACCCACAGCGGAAGCCTTCGGGGCAGTTCTCACAACACGTAGGCGTTTCTAAATCGGTCGATATTTCGGAGTTTGACTATTTCGAGGGCATGGGAGTGAGTTTCCTGTGTCAGAATTCTCCGTTTCTCTTCAGGAGGTTTTCCGAGAGCTTCGCAACGCCCACCGGCTCGACACCTGGGTTCGCAAGGGCTCACCTGGGTTAATCTGGATCTAATTATGCTGCTGGGGAAGTGTTGGACCTCAGGGGAGCGTGTGGGTGTTCTTTATTTTAGCAAACGCATGCAGAGAGCCACTGTGAATATGTATGTGCACCTCTTTTAGGTCGACAGAAAAAATATAGGACGGTATACATACAGGGAAAAGTGCATAGGTGTGTGTGTGTGTGTGTGTGTTGTCTCCTTTGCTCTGGGCTTGAATATAGGAGGGTACAGAGAGTTTAGTCACAAATCACCTCAACTTTCTCCAGCATCTTGAGCATTGCGTAATCTGGGTGTAACTTTCTGGATCGATCTTGCTGGATTGTCTTAATGTTTCATTACATAAAGTTGTCTTCATCATTAGAGCCGCTAGCGTTGAAGTTCACCGTGACGTCTCTGACCACATGTGAGGCAAAACACAGGCAAGAGAATCGATATTTTTCAGGTTTGTTCATCAGTAAACAGCCACGGTGTAATTATTCCTTGCTTGATTTGACTTAATTGGAGCAAATCATTTGTTTTGTTACACTCCACACAAAAATGTATTTCCTGTTCTTTCTATCAGGATTACATTTCAATTCAGTTCAATTTTATTTATTTGTATAGCGGTTTAAACAATGCACACTGTCTCAAAGCAGCTTTACAGAAAAAATAGAATCTACTACTAGAATAAGAATAACAATTAAAGTTACTATTTATCTCTGACGTTTATCCCTGATGAGAAGCCTGAGGCGACAGTGGTGAGAAAACTCCCTGAGATGATATGAGGAAGAAACCTTGAGAGGAACCTTTTGCATCCTCAACACTTGCACCCACTAGCTTCATATCCTCATTTATTCCATCCATATACCTCCTCTTTGGCCTTCCTCTTTGCCTCCTGCCTGGCAGCTCCATGTCCAACATTCTCCTACCAATATACTCACTCTCCCTCCTCTGAACATGTCCAAACCATCTTAATCTGTCCTCCCTAACTTTGTCCCCCCAAATGTCCAACATGAGCTGTCCCTCTGATGTACTTGTTAAACCACACACTCGACTATCAAGCCTAATTCTAGACATTTCTACTCATTTCAAGCTTGAAATAGTCCTGTTCTTCTGAACAGGTCCGAAGCCGTGCGACCAAGAGTGCTCGAGAGTTTACTCGTCATTAGATGCCCAGCTAGCTTTTAGAGCCTGCAGGAAGGAAATGGCCTTGTTTCCAGGTGACCAAGACCTGTTCAGAGGGAGGTTTTATTCTCCTGCTCTGGAGATCTCTGTAAAGACGCTTAGCACAGCGCAAATCTCGTGTTTTACAGAAACAGCAGCGTGTCGGATTAAACAGAGTACAGATCTGCCGTAATGAATTCGCTGTGTGTCGTTCCTGTTTCATTTATGCAGAGAAGAAGCTCTCTCACACACACACACACACACTGGCTGTTTCTGTGAAAGCCTTTCGCTGTTAGCCGACTGGAGGCGGGAAAGCTAGCGGAGGTGAAATTGCTTTAAGGTTAAAATTGCACTCCGTGTTTTTTGCAGCAACAAGCAAGTTTTGGCGTTATCTTCCTCCGAGCCTCGGAGGCTCCGAGACACGGCGTATACGCCAATGAGTCGTTCCTTTCTAAAGACAGATCTAACAAAGCTTAACAAAGAATAAAAAAAGCATCGCTGCGAGCATCAGTGCTTTACAGAAGAGACACCGCCATGCAAATAAGACAAAATATTTCCATTTTCAGGCTGAGCAAGTCATCGGTTAATTCGAGCTCCAGTGGCGTAATTTTCATCTTCATCTGATGATAAACAGGAAGCTGAACAGGGAAAGGAACAGGTATATACACTGATCAGGCATAACATTATGACCACCTGCCTAATATTGTGTTGGTTTCCCTTTTGCTGCCGAAACAGCCCTGACCCGTCCTGCACTGTGTATTCTGACCCCTTTCTATCAGAACCATCATTAACTTCTTCAGCACTTTGAGCAAAAGTATCTTGTCTGTTGGATCGGATCACACGGTCAAGCCTTCACTCCCCACGTGCATCAGTGAGCCTTGACCGCCCATGACCCTGTCTCCGGTTCACCACTGTTCCTTCCTTAGACCACTTTTGATAGATACTGACCACTGCAGACTGGGAACACCCCACAAGAGCTGCAGTTTTGGAGATGATCTGATCCAGTGGTCTATCCATGACAATTCGTCCCTTCGTCAAACTCGTTCAAATCCTTACGCTTGTCCATTTTTCCTGCTTCTAACACATCAGCATTGAGGACAAAATGTTGACTTGCTGCCTGATATATCCCACCCACTAACAGGGGCCATGATGAGGAGATCATCAGAGTTATTCACTTCACCTCTACACTGCTCACAATGTTATGCCTGATCGGTCCTGTGGGGGAAAAAAGACACATTCGTCATGATGTGTGGAAGTTGTGCTTAAGTTTTGGCCCCCTGCTGGATTGCTCATGAATAAAGATACCTGTTAAGACTGCCAACCTTTTGAAAGGTTACATTTGTTCAACAGGAAATATATATATTCATTCCTTTCACGGTCCCTCGTGTTTCTGAAGCCGAGAGCGATACGAAGTAAAATAGAAGAGCGAGGTAAGTCGCACTTTCTCAGCAGGAGCTTCAGCCACTCATTCAGAGGCCATTGATCTCCGACTCCCAGCTTTTTCCCGCCTAAGATTTTAGCCTTTCACTCAGCAACAATAGCAATCAATAACCTCCTGTAAGAAGTCCAGATCTACTAATCAAATCACTTCTTTCTTTCTTTTTTTTTTTTCATTCCCTCCCTGCATCCCTTCCTTTTTAAATGTCTAATAAACACAGTGTTTGCATGTCTCGCCTTGCCCGGTGCTGCTTTTTAAGCACAGCGTTATTTTTGAGTTTTGCTCTTGAACCGTCACCTCTGTTTCTCACACCGGTGTCAAGAACACCTTTTTTTTTGTTGTTCTTTGCAGAATTTGTTCGAAGCGCATTGTGTGGAGACTGAAGGCTAAACCTCCTTCTCAGCTTCCTCCTCTCCTCCTTCTTCTTCTTCTTCTTTTTGCGGCTGTTGTCAGGAGTTTCTCATGTTTCTCTCCTGGGTGTTAAGCGGCTGCTAATGTTGCTGCTTGTGGGTCTTGAAAAAATAACAGCATCGAAATATTTCAGCGACGAAAATGACTTGATTTAATGTAAAAAGGAATGAAAAAAAGATTGTCACGTGAATAGCCGTTTTAAAGTTTTGCTAGTTTGAGCTAATCTCATCACAGCTAGCAAACGTGGTGAGGGGATTGTTCAAAACCAGCTGGCTTTAATGACACGGTTTAATGCTAAGAATAGCGTTTGCTAGTATGTTAGTGAACTAAAGTCGAGTTCCTGGCAGTTTACAGCAACAAGAAGCTTTTCCTTCTCCTGGCTAATCTTTTATCTTCTCTGGAAGCACAAATTATCGCTTATGAATGATTTAGCATTCATTTATTCAGTATTATCAATGGAGATGCTTTTAGTTATAATAAACTCTTTGTATGTGGAAAAGGACAAAGGAAGGTCATTGAAGGCTAGCTTATTTTTGTTCCGTACAATGTGCTGTACATAGAAATGGATAAAAACATATTTATCATCATAAAAAAGAACAATAAAAAATGAACGTGTTCTGACCTTGTTCGCCTTCCATATTGTGCACACAGAATATAGAGGTTTTGTCCTTTTTTGCTGCCCACTTTCCTTATATGGTTAGCACTTCCTGTTCCGCTGCTTGTTAATGAGGTGTTTTTGGTGATGCTTTTTGATGGAAAACCTGTGTGTTTCTGCCGGAGGTCTACGAGGTTCCTGACACTGACTCTGTAGGTTTCTGATTGTGTCGACTTTCTCAGGTATATTTAGTGTTTTGTGCGAGCCGTACACTTTCTTTCGGATTCTCATTTCACTCCGAGGTCAGTCCGTTGATTCCCGGATCGAATCCCATGCAAATGTGTGACATCTGGATATAAAGAGGGCGGATATTTGGCCGGGGTGTTATGAAGTCCAGCTCTGTTCTCTGCTTGTTATCAGTCAATCATGTGATTTTGTTTTGGTGTTGGTTGTGTTGGTCCCGACTCCGCCCCCATTCTGTCTGTGTCTGTGGTTTGACCCTTATAGTGAGAGTAGATTTTTGGTAAAGCTCACACTTACACTAAATCTTACCTCAGTATTCCAGGAGAGGTTAAGCGTCAAATCAAGAGCTGTTCTTCGAAATAAATAAGCCTACAAACATCAACGATTGGCTAGTGTTGCTGTGATTGACAGGAGGAGAGAGAGTATGCCCCACCCACTCAGAGAGCACAGACAATATTGCTCTCTGTCTAGTAGCGAGTCAAAGCCCTAGCCTTAACCTTAAAAAGTTGATGTAATGCTTATTTAAGTGTTTAGTAAAGTGTCTCAGATGCTCAGATTAGAGTTCTTTCAGAAAAAGTGTGATTTCTGTCAATTTTTAGAAATAAAAATCTTACAGAAAGTGTGAGTGGCTGTAACTCTGACCTCACGCCATGGTCAGTAAGTGTTGAGAAACAGGAAAAAAACACCAGGACCTTTATAGTGTTCTAGTGTAATTACAAGCTTTGTTTTGTGTTTATTTATTTATTTATTTATTTATTTTAGGAACTCGAGGCTGGTGAGACTGTTAAAAATGTGGCTGTCATTAATGTGTAGAAAATTGTAATCGTCAGCAAATTTGCTGTGACTTAAGAACAGATCACAGACTTTGGAAAACGCTGATACTGGAAAACGATCAGCTGCTCTGTGTCAGGCTGCATCGCTAAACTTTGTTGTTGATTATTGTCCTGTAACTTTGTCCTCAAGTGTTTTATTTATTTACATAAACTTCACTTCACGAGTTCACTCGTGTTTTTTTGTCAGAGACCAGAGCTGCAGTATAGTGTAGGATCACTGAATCAGTATCAGTATTCTCTTTATGTGCACACCAGAGAGCGAGCGAGCGAGAGAGAGAGAGAGAGAGAGAGAAGGAGCAAGAGAGAGAGAGCGAGAGAGAGATGGGGGGTCATAGAGGCGTTGAAGCCCAGCTGTCAGAAAACGTATGACATTCAAGACAAGAGAAAGACACACATCAGCACCTGGACATCTGCCATCACTTTCCCTTTTGTTTCCCTCTCGCCCACCTGGGTTGAGTTTGACCCTCCTTCAGTCTCTCCATGACTTCACTCTGCAGTCCATGTTTAGTTCCCCACACGGCCCATGAAACATTTATCTCCCGCCTATGAGCTCTTAGGAACACAATGAGTGGCTACCTGCGAGGGCGCTGCATCAATCAGCGGTGTGGGAAAAGCTTGATGAAAGAGTGATGAAAGCGAGTGGAAAGAGTGCGCCGGCTGGAACCATTTGGCCGAACATCAGGAAGCGTTCACGCAGCGAGGCTGACGCAGTGGAGAGCGCAAAAACACGCCGTCCAGCTCCAGCCGCATTGTGTTCCTCCCATACTGCCTTTCTTTCTCTCTCTCTCTCTATCTCTCATTCTCTCTATCTCTACGCTCTGCCTCTTCTCTTCTCTCTCCTTTATTATTTCTGTCTCTCTCTCTCTCTCTCTCTCTCTCTCTCTTTCATAAGCAGCGTCTCTGTATTAACTGGATTAGGACCAATCCACAGGCACGGCTTCTCTAATTACTGTTTTGGAAGCCCTGTGAGATAAACACACTCGGCCCCTGAGTGATTATTTTTCCTGCGCTGTTGTGATCATCGGAGCCAGAGACACAGACTCGGTGCCGAGTAAATATTGTTTTGGCAAATAAAAGAGGAGCCGATTCGAGAGAAAGTGCATCCAAGAGCAAACCTGCAATAGAATCAGAGTAACAGCACAAGGCAAGGTGCTAGAAATGGAACTGTTTATGTGGAGCAAGGCTAGTCACCGTCTGATCACTGTCTGATCACCATCTAGTCATCGTCTGGTCACGGTCTAATCACAGTCTCATCACCATCTAGTCACAGTCTGATCACCATCTAATTTCCCGTTGGGGTGAATAAAATATCTATCTATCTATCTATCTATCTATCTATCTATCTATCTATCTATCTATCTATCTATCTATCTATCTATCTATCTATCTATCTATCTAATCACTGTCTGATCACCATCTAGTCACCATTGCCATCTAATCAGCATGTAGTCACCATCTAATCACTGTCTGATCACCATCTAATCAGCATCTAGTCACCATCTAATGACCTTCTCCGTCTGATCACCATCTAACCAACATCTAGTCACCATCTAATCATCACCTAATCACTGTCTGATCACCATCTGATCAGCATCTAATCACTATCTAGTCACCATCTAATCACCATCTGATCAGCATCTAGTCAACATCTGATCTGCATCTAGACAACATCTAATCACCATCTGATCAGCATCTAGTCAACATCTAGTCACCATCTGATCTGCATCTGATCAGCATCTAGTCACCATCTGATCAGCATCTAGTCACCATCTGATCTGCATCTGATCAGCATCTAGTCACCATCTAATCACAGTCAGATCACAGCCTGATCACCGTCTAGTCACTGTCTAATTAGCATTTAATCACCATCTAATCATGTCTGATCTCTATCTGATCTGAGTTTATAAGATTTGTACACTTTTGTACACTTTTCCGTAGAAACAGAAGATCTAATTAACGATGCCACCGAATTCAACCCGTTTATATCTGAGTAAGAAACCAGGAGCGCTTTCCAAATCTTAAAACCTAACCTTAGAAATAAGCAATATGTGTTGTATTTTATAGTTTTAGCTGTCTGACATTTCGGTTTAGAATTCAAACCACAGAACATTTTAATACATTCCTTCAACACGAATTAGAGTAGAATAGATTGTGTAATGTTTCAAATTTCTACACAGACAGGTGAAACATTACTGACCACGTGAACATTAGCATCAACAGCAAGGCTTCTGTTTCCTCAAGCTAAGAAACCCAGCTCTTTTAAGAGTTACACCAAACAGAGTTGTTTTCTAAAACTCCTTCACCTGTACCACGCTGCAGACCTCCACATCACCCGAGCTGTCAGTAAACACACTGTTTAAAAGGTCCCGGGTTCACGGCTCGCCGCCGGTGGTTGTGATAGCGGAGCAAGACTAGTGTCTGGGCTGCTCGGGGCCGACTCCACATCGCTTCAGGCTAAAAGCAGCAGCTGAAGTGAGACTCCACCGATGTCTTACTTATCCTCTGCTTCCTAATCCTGCACATCTGTACGAGTTCTTCAGAGAGAAACAGCTGTTTCATTCAGACGTGTTATACGAAGCAAGTCTAACTCTTGTCGTCCTGCTAGCACAAAGCAGCCGGGTGTGTCACGTGAAACGACTGCAGTGTGTCGTTTAAGCTCAGCGCTTCATTCTGATTGGTCAGAAAGTGTTGATTAGTTTATCAGCAGCTCAGACAGCAGTGTTGTATATTAATGCACTCCTTATTGTTTCTATAGCAACGGCACAGTCACAGGGACCAGTTAGTGTGGTCTAACATTAATAATAATATAACAATAATAATAATAATAATAATAATAATAATAATAATAATAACAATAATAATAATTGTACAAAAATAAATAAATAAAATAATAATAATAATAATAATAATAATAATAATAATAATAATAATAATAATAATAATAATAATAATAATAAATAATAATAATGAAGTTGCCATTTTCTGCCATGAGATTTTTTATGTTTTATTGCTGAAGGAGGCTTCAGTGTTGGTTTATAATGTAAGTAAGAACAGGAAATTGCCATGCAGACATTCCACAACATTGAATGTAAATTAAATTGGATAAAAGTAATTATGTTTATGTTATAATTATAATTATAATTATAATATAATTATAATATAATTATGTTATGTAATGTTTTGCTATGGTCAATTGCTGTGGTATAAAATCCTCATATATCAAATGAAAAATGCTGTTTTGTGAAAGTCAGTACAGAGCAGGGGGCGTTGATTTTCTCTAGCTGGTAGGAAAAGACTGGACATTACAGAGCATTCTGGGTAATTTTTAGTAAATACAGTGGAACCTCGGCGAGATCTTAAGACGGAAATTTGTATTGCAAAATATGCAGAATTTTCCCATAAGAAATAATGTAAATCCTGATAATCCGTTCCAGCCACCCAAAAATATGACCAATATTCCCAATACGAAGCGTATGTAAACTGTATGGCTGCTTACAAAGAACTGACCCAAGCCAACCATTCCATGTCAAGGTTCCTCAAAGGAAGTCGTGCCACCAAGCTTGGGCTAAAAATAGAACAGACCGCCCACGCCACCCATCTGCCAACAAAAAAACACCCGAAAAATCAGCTAGCTTTTGAACGCATGCCGAAGGCAACTTTGGGATTGTGGGTTGACTCTTTCCAAATAGCTTTCACTGACTGAAAAAAAATCGTAAAATTCACGAACTCAATTCGGTTGGCTTCGCTTGGATTTCTGACGCAAGTTTCGGACAGCTCCCGGACGTACGCGCAACTTAGCCAGCGTTCTTTTCAGTTCATTTCCTATGCCAAAAATGCTTTGTATGCCAATGCTAAGTACTTACAAAATTTCAATTCTTAAGGTAAAAAGCAGAAATTCATATGCCGAGGTTCCACTGTATCTGTTCATCTATTTCTTATTGTATTTGTTATATTACTTCATAACCCTAGAAGACACGCCCACAAGAGTCATGACCTCATCTCACCACCATGCGGTCTTCATCTGAGCCTACAATCCGATCACAGAACACGTCCAGTTCTCCTGCGTCGCTACACACACACTTACACGGCAGAAATCAATGAAGGAAGCAGCGGTTTTCGGAGAGTGCATTACTTCCTGTGTTCTGCCAGGAGCATTGTAAAATATTAAAGCCAGCTGCCAGATGACTTTAGTATTCAGAACAAGCGCAGTCCTCAGCATCCGCCTGGCCTTTTTTTTTTCCACTCCGAACAGTGAGAAGGAGGAAAAATACTAACCAGAACCAGCAGGAAGCAGAAGCAGAGATGACCAAAGGTGTAAAAAAAAGTAAAAAAGAAATCAGTCGTCCAGATGCTCAGCCTGTTCAACAGCTTCAAATAATAATTATTGTTTTTTGAAATAGCAGAGGAGGTTGAGGGGAAGGAAGTGAATTCTTCCTTGAAAGAAAGAAAGACGAGTGATTAGACGAAATTTGATTAGTCAAATCAGGATTCTTCATTTTGAAGAACCAAAGAGTTCAGTTATACTTTGTCATTTTTAATAATAATAATAATAAATATTCTGTCAAACAGTGACATTTTATAGGGTCACAAATTCAGTACCATATAAATATATCACGTATGTCCTGTAATACAATTCACTCTGATATCAGGGTCATGTGATATCTCATATCAGGGTCATGTGATTTCAGCTCTACTGAAAACCCCGGTGCGATGACTGAGGAGAATCTCAAACCCCAGCAAAATTTAACTTTCCCTTCACTTCCAGTCCTCAGTGAGACCGGAAAACTCACCGGGCAAATCCAGGTGACGTTTATCTCCAGGAAATGGTCTCAGAGGAACAGGAAGGAGAGGAATGTGAATGAGAGAAACAGAAGAGAGGTGTCATTAGTTATCAGTGTCACGAGAGGACAAATCTCAAGTCTCTCGTCTCCTCTTCTTCTGTCAGAGAGAGAGAGAGAGGGAGGAAGAGGAAGAGCTGTTGTTGACTGAGAAGGAACCGAGGTTGTTTTCACACCACATGTAGGTGTTGTTTCAGGCTAATTACAAGGTGTTTGGGATAAACAAACAGAAAAGTTTTGAACTAGACTGAGAGCGTCCAGTGATGGAAGCATCTCTCAGAACCGGTCACTCTGAGTGTCTCGCCAGTACGGCCTTCAACATGGTCAAGAGCTTCACGTGTCTCCTGATCACATGTCTACAGAAGGTCACGAGCAGCTTCACGTTCTTGAACACCTCAAAGCCCAGAGATGCTTCTACATCTCGGATCATCTGATCTTTATGCCTTCTTCTGATCGGAGTTCTGAGCGTCGGGTGTTTAGTAGCTGATCAGATATTTCCTAGACTTTAAAAGGCTCCATCATGGCAGTACAATTCTCCAGCGGTTTCAGTACCCATACTGACCTGACCTGGAGTCTCTAACCTTCAGTATCGATACTCCTTAAATTTAAGCTTTTTGATACTAAGCTGGAGTCTAAAGCTAAATTTCCCACACTGTAGCTGTAGTAATAATTATAACGTAATATTTATTATAATAATCATAATAATTAATATCTAATTATATATTGTAAAATTATAATAGTTTTTAAGTATAAATATAATAAAATTGAATCATAATATGATTTTTTTTTTATATAAACAACAAAAAAATGCAAACAAATCTATTTTCTATTTTCCATTTGTTCAGGAAAATTGTCAGTCTACCATTTTTATTTTTTTATTAGCATTTTTATTTTATTTATTTATTTGTTTGCTTATTTGTTTGTTTGTTTTTTTGTTTATTTATTTATTTTAATATTGGATTCTCTGGTTTCCTCCAAGATCTGGTAGATGTTCTGGCTACAAGTAGTGGTAAATTTGCCCCAATTGTGTGTGAGTAGGTGTGATTTTATTGTGTGTGTGTGTGTATTCTCCTACCTTGTGTCCAGTATTTCTGGGACAGTTTTCAAATACAGTACAACCATTTGGCAGTTTTTAATAAGCGTTATGTCAGTGTTATGAGTGTGTCCAGTCTGTTAAGCCCTGCACGATGGTCTGTAATTATAATACAGATTAAAAGTGAGTGTTAAAAGAGATACATGGCCTTGGATAGATGAGAGAGAGAGAGAGAGAGAGAGAGAGAGATGGATGAATGGCTTTACTTTATGAATGAGGCAAGAACAGCAAGAAACAATGAGTTTTTATATGAAAACAAACCCGAGTCTGTTTCCTCCCCCAAGACTCCGAGCGTGTCCTTTTTTTCCCTCAAACTCAGCAGCTCCTGAAGGTGAAAAGTTGGCCAGTCTCCCACTTGCCCCGCAGCCACGGGCTGTCCCTCTCCTGACATTTATGCAGACGAAAACACACTGTTTCCCTAATTTCATCACATCTGCACAGGGTGAGCTCACAGCCTGCGGTTACTGTCAAGGTGAGAAAAATACAGTGTGACCTTCCTTTCCTTAGCTCTCTCTCTCTCTCTCTCTCAGTTCTGGAAATGAGACACGGGTCGCAGGTTCACAGCTGCTTTTTTTGTTTGTTTTTAATTTTTTTAAAAGAAAAGCCAGGCTAGAGATTTCCATACATGTGAAATAACATATTAATCCTTCAATTTTGTTTTTATTTTATTTTATATTTTAAAATTACTAAGCTATATAGAAGCATTTCACTTAGATACAGGTACAGAAAAATAAAAAATAATAATAATAAAAAAAAAATACTAAAAATACTAAAATACTAAAAAAAACACGACCAAAATGCAGCGTTTTAAAATTATTATTATTATTATTATTATTATTATTATTATTATTATTATTATTAAAATTTCCAACACTGTAGCTGTAGTAATGATAACAAAGTATAAGTATAATACAATTCAGTCCTAACAAATAATACGATCGTTTTATATTTTTTATGTAAACATTCCCAGTTCCAAAAAAGCCCCAAAAAATATTTTTTTTTTATTTTCCATTTGATCAGGAAAATAGTTTTTTAGCATTTTATTATTATATTATTTTTTATTACCATTTTTTATTTTATTTTATTATTTTTATTTTTATTTTTTTATTTAGCTAGTATGGAAAAATACAGTGTGACCTTCCGTTCCTTCTCTTCACTCTCTCTCTCTCTCTCTCTCTCTCTCTCTCTATAATATATGATATGATGGATATGAAGAAGCTCCAGTGTGATGGTAGATGCTCAGTTATTTATTAGACAAAAGACAGTCTTTTTTTTTAAATATCATGTGATTATGGAGCAGAATATAAAGTATTATTCACATTTGTTCACATTCTTAACCTCATACCACTGATAGAAGTCCACCACACCCATTAATCATATCACACCCACTAATGACACCACACCCATTAATCATATCACACCCACTAATGACACCACACCCATTAATCATATCACACCCACTAATGACACCACACCCATTAATCATATCACACCCACTAATGACACCACACCCATTAATCATATCACACCCACTAATGACACCACACCCATTAATCATATCACACCCACTAATGACACCACACCCATTAATCATATCACACCCACTAATGACACCACACCCATTAATCATATCACACCCACTAATGACACCACACCCTCTAATCACACCACCCCCACTAATGACACCACACCCATTAATCATATCACACCCACTAATGACACCACACCCATTAATCACACCACCCCCACTAATGACACCACACCCATTAATCATATCACACCCACTAATGACACCACACCCATTAATCATATCACACCCACTAATGACACCACACCCATTAATCATATCACACCCACTAATGACACCACACCCTCTAATCACACCACACACACACACTAATCACTCCACACCCTCTAGTCACACCCCACCTTCCAATCACTCTACACCCTCTTATTACACCACACCCACTAATCACACCACACCCATTAATCACACCACACCCACTAATGACACCACACCCATTAATCACACCACACCCACTAATGACACTGCACCCATTAATCATATCACACCCACTAATGACACCACACCCTCTAATCACACCACCCCCACTAATGACACCGCACCCATTAATCATATCACACCCACTAATGACACCACACCCATTAATCACACCACCCCCACTAATGACACCGCACCCATTAATCATATCACACCCACTAATGACACCACACCCAATAATCACACCACCCCCACTAATGACACCACACCCATTAATCACACCACCCCCACTAATGACACCGCACCCATTAATCATACCACACCCACTAATGACACCACACCCATTAATCACACCACCCCCACTAATGACACCGCACCCATTAATCATATCACACCCACTAATGACACCACACCCATTAATCATATCACACCCACTAATGACACCACACCCATTAATCATATCACACCCACTAATGACACCACACCCTCTAATCACACCACCCCCACTAATGACACCACACCCATTAATCATATCACACCCACTAATGACACCACACCCATTAATCACACCACCCCCACTAATGACACCACACCCATTAATCATCACACCCACTAATGACACCACACCCATTAATCACACCACCCCCACTAATGACACCACACCCTCTAATCACACCACCCCCACTAATGACACCGCACCCATTAATCATATCACACCCACTTATTACACCACACCCACTAATCACTCCACACCCACTGATCACACCACACCCGCTCCTCTTGAACACTCCACTCATTAAACAGGTGTCTCTCACTTACACACACACACACACACACACACACACACACCTGCTTCCTCTTCATGTCCTTCTGGTGTCCTTTCTCAGAGTGAGCTCCCTCGCGCCGTCATAATTGAAATTGAGAAATTTACCGTTCTGTAATTAAACACTAACCTCTGACCCTCCGGGGAGCCCAGTGCTGAATATTAACTCTGGCCTCCAACGTGTGGGTTCTAGACCTCCAAAACACACCCGACGCCAAAACACACTGCCATTAGGACGTAACACACCTTGACGCGGCGATAATTAGCGTCCCCGCCCGAGTCGTTAAACGATGCGGCCGATTTCACAGCCGTGTTTCCTCAGCGCATAAAGCCAGAGAAATATCTCATTTCTTTTTAATTAATTATCAGATGAAGCTATTAAGAATCGCGGGGCGAGATGGTGCATGTTCAGGTTTAACATTTGTTCCTGAACCCTGAGTTGTGTGTAGAAAATAATTATGTAGGTTATTACCGTGGGCTTAATGAGAGAGAGAGAGAGAGAGAGAGAGAGAGAGACAGAGACAGAGACAGAGAGAGAGATGGTGACATTAACTTTGGGCTCATCTCATTTGTACCATTTACATTCTTACAAATGTTACACATTATATCAGGATACATTACTAAGCCACTAGTGTGTGTGTGTGTGTGTGTGTGTGTTTATTAGGGATCTAGAGAATGTTTGGCCAGTGAATATTTCTAGTCAAAAATAACAACCGTTAGTGACACTGAACATTCTGAGCTGAATAGTGACTTGTTGAATTTCGTTCAGATTATTGACGACTTGTTTCATTTTGGCAACGTGTATGTATTTACATTTTTTACCCCCTTTTTTTTGCTATGATGATAAGAGAGACACTTGGCGTCTTTTCTGCGTTCTCCGATCAAGCTGATGACCGATCAAAACAAACATAGATATTCACTGAATATCATATAGATTATTTCACTGAAAGGAAAAGGACCCAGAATGTGAAGCATACATAGATGCTTACTTTCACCTTGTGTCAGCGTAATCAAGGAGAGTTTTGACGTAACACACAGTAAGCAGAAGGACGCAAGTGTGTCCAAGTCCAAAGAATCACCACTCACTTTTTTGTCTGTATGAAATTATTATTATATGTATGAATTATTATGAGATAATGGACGATAAGATGCTGAAAAAAGAATACAGGCGCTGAACAGGTGAACACTATAAGGCAACAAAACAATTACAGGACAGAAACGGAAACAAAAGCACATCAGGACCTTTATTTATTTATTTATTTATTTATTTATTTATTTATTTATTTATTTATTTATTTATTTATTCATTCATTCATTCATTCATTCATTCACATAATAAAGTGAAATTTTCTGTGTCACCATTTATCTATCAGCTATATAAGCCATCGTTTAGCTGCCCAAGCTCTTCATATTGCTGCATTTGCTGACCTTTTTGTTCTTAGCATGTGACCAACATACACTAGCGGTATATTTTGTGGTTGAATTCTAGTTTTATTCTCAGCGTTTCTTCACTTCACAATCTTGGTCTTGTTGGATAAGGCTTTGGGTTGTGAGTTCAAATCCCTGCAGGATTTAGAATACTGTAAGAATTGAAATTCTCACTATCCTGTGCACCAGGAATAGGGATTCTCTCTGAGGTTTCTTCCTCATGTCACCTCAGGGATTTTTTCCCTCACTCGATCTACATGCGGATTTCTGTAAAGCTGCTTTGTGTCAAGAAACTGAACAGGATTCTAAGTAGCCGAGGTGGATTTATTTCATTTAGAAGCGGGATTGGACAAACGCCGTTGATTGACAGAATGTTGTGTTCCCGTACAGAGCAGGGTTCAGGGTTCGAGAGAGAGGGACGAGGGAGAGGGAGAGAAGCCTAACCCCGCCCACATTTCTCACCGCTGCAGCTCATTAGCCAGCAAATGTAGTTGCTAGATAACGGATGTCCTCTGCGTCTCGGTCCCTGAGATTGAGAGGCGGCGAGGAAGCTGACGGATCCGAGTTCAGATTTATGGAGATTGAGTCGGTTTTCTGCCGGCTGTATAAATAATACATGACAACTTCAGCAGCTTGAAAGGCACGCACTAGAGTTTTAACAGATCGATATCCTACATTTGAGATGAATGATGACTTTAAACTCTTTAGGACCCTGTCAGCACTTACACACAGCGCTGCCGAATCCCGGATCCCGATTTGTTAAAGTGCTGGTCCGTTACCGTTTCTATAGCAACAGCTCCTTCGCAGCAGCTCGTCTAACAGACGCTCCGGCGGAACGAATAAAGGTTGGCGAATTGCTGTTGTGTAAAATAAATAAAACCCCCTCGAGACATGCTGTTCTAGGGAAATCAGCAGCGTCAAGGTGGGAACAGCTGATTAATTGTCTGGCAAATGACGCTTTAGCATGGAAAAACCTCCCAGATAAAGATTCAGGAGAACTTTGTGACTGCTGGGATAAGATTAGTAAAGAGTTTATATTGAGTTTGACATCGGTAGTCAATAGAGCGCTCTGCATGTTTAATATAAAAGAAAGCCCCGGATGATTGCCCGATGCTCCGATCCGAAGGCAGCCCGTTTAATTAAAGTTTTCCAATAGCCGCTAGGACACGCCGCATCCTCATTAGTGTCGCATGTTCATCAATAATTTCCTGATTAAAACACACAGACTGCACTTCTGTCCCCCCCTCGAGCCACCGGCAGCCGAGCCGAGACGAGCCGAGACGCTCGATGACAAGCGAGCAGGTGAACTAATATCGCAGGCCGGTGATTAATGCCGTGGAGCAGCGCTTCAATTAAACGTAGCGCTGAATATTCCCAGCGTTATCTCAGCGATGTTCTCCGCTAGATATCCAGCTGATTCATTGAGCAGTTGATTTATGAATCGGAAGGAAGCACGGCGGCCATCTTCTGTGAGGATGTGTATGAAATCAAAAAAGTTCTTCAAATTTGAACTTAAAGCGGTTCAGAACTCTCAGATCTCTATTTGAGATTTTGACTTTATTCGCGTCCTCATTGACTCTCGGCCAGTTTGCACCTCGATCTGCGATCCTCTGTGACACAGTCCTCGCTCTCCACCCTCTTCCACATACATAAGCACGCAAACATCAACGATTGGGTAGTGTTGCTGTGACTGACAGGAGGAGAGAGAGTATGCCCCGCCCACTCAGAGAGCACAGACAAGCTCTCTGTGGCCCTAGCTTTAACCTTAAAAACTTAATATGTGTGTGTGTGTTTGTGTGTGTGTGTGTGTGTGTTTTGATAACGGCTGGTGAAGAAGGTGCAACGGCTTCCTCCCTGCACCAGCTTCCCGCTGAGAGGCCGAGTGGCAGAAGGATGAACTGATGTGTGGATGAAATGCAGGGAGTGAAAGGTGGGGAAAAAAAAGGCAGAATGCCTGATGAGATCCTGCGGCTTTGCGAGCGAAAGGACAGGAGGCTGATTAATTAAATTTCAGAAAGCCTCGACATTTGGTCGGGAAAAACAAAGCACGTTGTGCGTCTGTTTCTGCAGCAATAAGGGGAGTGACAACAACAACGGGCTGAATCGGAGCGATAGCACGTCTCCAGTCAAAGACGTTTAAAAGACTTTTTTAAAGGCAGCACGGCGTCTTTGAGACGTTCTTTCCCCCCGGCACGTGTCCCCGTGTCGCCCCCGAACAAAGCGCGCAGACAGACGGACAGAACGCCATTTGATCGGTGCAAACTCGAACGGATCGGGATGCCATCTGTCCCGCGTGCGACTGTTTTTTGAAAGCGTCACACCAAACCAGATTACTGCTCCAAACATCTGGCAAATCAGCGGCGTTATTGTATTTTCAGATAATTAATTTGTATAGGTGTCGTCTGATGAAGACGAGGGGAAGTTTGAGTGTTCGGGTCGCTTGCTGATGAGATTAATCACGAGCCTCAAGAGTGTCTGAGAGAGACGGCGAGGACAAACGTACATCTTCTCCTTTTTCCTCTTCTTTATCCTGTCAGACGTTCGAATAACACTTCTAGACCTGATATTATTTATATTGTAGGAAAATAATGAACAGTTTATAGGTCGGTGTGATGAAGCGAAGTTACTGTGAACGTTAGTTTTATTCGTCTTTATTCATCTTATCCACTGATGTTCCAGCCACTATATTAACTATACCTTGTGGTATTTTTATCCATTTATAGTTTCAGGTACATGTCCATGAAGCAGACATCTCCTCAGCATCCTCTCTTTTTCTTTGCTAAAAAGCGTAAACTCCTGTTCGTGTGAAGGAAATCTTTCTCACTGGAGACTGGAGACTCCTTAAAGTCCATAAACCTTAAATAAATACCTCAGAGAAGACTTGACCAGATCAGAGTGAGGAAGATTTTCAGCGATCAGAGAATTGATTCGGACCTCAGCTGTGATAATGACAAACTTTTGCATTTGGCTGTTAGCAGTCAAATTAACATCATATTTCAACATAAAACTTTTTATTCAGAACAATTCTGGAGTATTAACACCGGAAAGTTTTGCTGCTTCAGTAACGACTCTGTAGCGTCGTCTGTGTGAGGAAATGTATTTACCCCACAATGACATTCCAGCAGTGTTTCATAATAACGTTAGCCGTATGGCACGCTAATCTGTTCATTCCACTGTAGTGGGCAAAACAAACGTGTCTCCTACACTGGCTTTGCATCCTAATGTAGCTGAAGTGTCCTTAATTATAGTCATCAGGAAATTGTTCCCCCGGCCGGCTCATAAACACAAAACCATTCTCCTGAGGATGTTTAGTCTGAGAGAAGCCGGCACTGTAAAAGAGAAATTATAAATTATAACCTCCAGCCAGACGAGGGAGGGAGTGAAGAGACCTTTTACAGAAACGAGGGTCGTTTACTGAGTTGATTGCTTTCTTCAAAAAGGCATGTCCTAAAGTGTTTAGAAACAGCTTTTCTCTTTCTTGCTCTCTGTTGAATTAATTAGGAAAATAAGAATAATAATAATAAAATGTTGTGAAGGTCTCCTGAGTCCAGCTTGACTTCTGACACTGGAGACTCCATCCAAAATAAATGTGTCTCCTTACAGAAAAGCTGACCGTCTGCAGGGCTCCATCCCTGTAGATGTTACTATAGAAACCCGAACACTACTCTGACCAATCAGATTTGAGAATTCACAACCTAGCTTTTTTCAGCTGGAAGTTAAACTCTCGAAGCGCAAATGTTTTCTGGAGGGAATCTGCCCGAGCAGCTGCGTCCTCGTCTCCGTTAACTCACTGACCGCTCTCACTGACTGCTCCAGGTTACCCAGCATGCCGTGCACTTGTTGCTCTGTCATTGCCGACCCCGAGTCGGTTTTTGCTATCGTCTCTGGCAGGGTCGGATGCCTCGTATCTGTCCTCAGATCTGTACCATGTCGAGTTCGTCTGCGAACCCCTGACCCGGAGTAATGAGGCAGCGTCTGAAACAATCCGGCTCGCTCCGACACGACAGGGTTCAGGCGGGTCAGATCTCTCTCTCCACTAATGAGTCAACAGAGGAGCCGGTACTCACCTGAGAGCAGAGAACTGATGAGGAACTGATGCAGTCCTCTGAACAAGAGAGAGAGAGAGAGAGAGAGAGAGAGACAGTATACTTTATAGATTGGTGTGTATATATATATATGTTGGTAGATTTTGTAATGGAATCAGTACCACACAGTTCCAGTTCCCATCTCTGATCCAGAACTTTTTTTGAATGTCCTGTTTCCAGCTTTGGGCTTTAGTGGGATGCTGGAGACCGGCGTTGACGCTGGACACAAGACATGACATAAATTTCTCTGCTTTCTCACTGTGAATGATTAAATCTAACACACCAGCGAGCACTGTACGTGAGCAGAATTAGACCGTTTCCACTGGACACTGAAGTTTTGGCTGGCGGGTCATCCTCTGGTGCTGTCGGGTTACTGTACCTCCAGACTCAGTAGTGAATTGACACAGATACACGTTCTCCTGACCACAGTACTCCTCAGTTTAGCGGTGAGAAAAGTTATCTTGCTGCGTGTTCGAGTAGAAAATGACCATTTGGTCGCGGCAGAGAAAGCTATTAGTAAATTTCCGAATTGCAGCTCTCTTCTCCTGATAAAGAGAACAAACAGGATTTTAACCAATCATCTCTGCCGAGGACAAACACCTGGTCTTCATTAGCATGCCGGCAGAATCCGCACACACTCTGATGTGTAGCCACGCGATTTCACGGTCCAGATCAAATTTCGAGGTGCGCGCCTCCCAGACAGATTAGCGGTGTCAAGTTCGCATTTAATCTACTCTGAAGCAGCTCCGTTAAAACAGCGGAAAGAGAAACGCCTCGGGTAGCGTAGCAAGGATCACTTATTTGTCAGGATTGTCATTAGCTTTCTCTCTCTCTCTCTCTCTCTCTCTCTCTCTGTCTCGTACTTCAGTTACTTGGCACAGGAAGCTAAACACCGACACATTTTCCAGTGGTTTAGGATGTGCATATAATCTCTAGAACTGTAAGTAAATCATCTTTCAGGATTTTACATGTGTAGGATACGCCGAGTCCATTATTCGCTTATCACACAGCGTTTAGCGTTTAGCGTCTCCGTTATTCCAGACCGCAGCGCTGAACAATAGGACACGGCTAATTAACGTGTTACCTCACCTGAACGTTCGAGTGCCTCTGACATCAAACCCGGTCTTTCAGTCTTTCTTTTTTGTGCCGCTCTCCTATTCTCACGGACACTAATACCACCGTATATCTGAAAAAAAAGACCACTGGAGATATTCTGACTTTAATTTTATTGCTCATTATTTCTGGGAAAACATTCAACTTTGTGATCGTTCGATTAAACGCTCCCGAGAGCCGTATATATGTCCCGCCCCCGGAGGTGGGTCTTGCCCTACAGTAGTAGCTCGTTAGCGGTAAACACGCTACAGCAGTGTGTTTCTGGCAGCTAAGAAGCCATGAGAACTTGATAGAATTTGTTTTCCCTAGGAATATAAATCACTGTACATTCTAGACAGTGTGTGTGTGTGTGTGTGTGTGTGTGTGTGTGTGTGTGTGTATACATGTATTTAACCATCCAAAATCTGTGTAGACTCGTGTCAGGCAACAACATTCCATTTTTGCTGCATTTTAGATAAACTGGGTTGCGTTTTTTAAAAAAATTTTCTCACTGAATTAGCATTAGCATTACTTGAAGCTCTACTCCTGGCTTGGTGGTGCTCACTGCTGCTGGGGATAGATCTGAGTGGACAGCCCATGACCCAGGGGACTGCTGTGGATAGAAGCTGCCGTTCCATCAGTCAGCCTTTAACAGGAAGGAATAGGCGTTAATTCTATAATGAACTCAGAAACTACGCTGATCTTAGTTCCTCAGGAGATGTTGAATATAAAAGGTTGAAGAAAGGACATTATTTACTGTCCAGTGTCACCCAAATAAAGATGAAGTTCCCTTCAGAGCCTTGTTCTTCTCAAGGTTTCTTCCTCAGATCATCTCAGGGAGGTTTTTCCCTCACCACCGTCGCCTCAGGCTTCTCATTATGGATAAATAGTAACTTTAATTGTTGTTTTTATTCTATGTTTCTATACTTCTGTAAATAATTCAGTTATCTGTGGGTTTGATGTTCAAAGTGACCTGGTCAGTCTGTATCTCAGGCGTATTTCATCATGAGGCGACAAATTATTTCACTTTAAAATGGACACAGCAGGTGGAGGCATGTTTATCTTCCTATAACAGAATGACACATTTTTACCTTTAATTAAATAATAATAATAATAATAATAATAATAATAATAATATTTACCAGTCATGGCAGATAAATCCCAGACGAGTTCCATGTGTTTATACAGCTCTGATTTTGAGTAAAGAGAATTTATTTTTTCTTTATTAAATCTATCTCAGTCCTTCCTTCCCTCTGTGGCCCTTTATATATACATGTACATTCTCTGAAAGGAGGACAGGATGTTGAGGAAATCATTTCAAAGCTCACTGAAACAGAATAGAGCGCCATTGACCGTCCCCGCCTTCGTCCCTCTGATTATTTATTGTTTTTGTTTTATTTTTATGTTTATTAGTTTTTTTCTCCAGTGAATGCCATTCTGTTGCCATGGAATCTGTTTTAAGGTTCATTCAGCCATCCTAGAAAATTGCTCTTAGGCAGAGATGGTGCATTTAACTGCAGCACACACACACACACACACACACACACACACACTGGACTTGTAATCAGTTATTTGTTTGTCAGTTTTTTAGCAGCTAGTTATAATAAAAGAAAATAAAAACAGCCATGACTTGATAAGACGTCATCATCGTTCCGTCTCATGTCGGACCATTCATGGCTCAGACGGGTAAAAATCCGTTTCTTTTCCCTCGCCACTCTTCTCCGGTCTGCATCAGGAACACGGCGCTGGCTTTGACTCGTCCCGATTCACAGCTGCTGTGTGTGGGAGAGAAGCGCAATAACTTTTCATACGCTGCAGTTAAATGTCAAGGCTCCGACTCTTCATCACTCCTCCATCTCTCCTCCATCACTCTCCTGTCGCCGCCTGCATTCACATCGCTTCGAGTTTCTTTTCTTTCCCACCCGACACAAAGAAAAACACCTAGCCGCTGTGCCGTGGGCGTGTTTAGATAATATTCTTAGGTATGTCTAGTTTGAAGAGTCTTGAAGAAACCGCTGTTTAAATATCTGTCCTTTTTCCACACTGTCCGGGAAGCAGCACTGGCTCTGGGGTGTCGAGAGAGAGAGAGAGAGAGAGAGACAGACAGAGAGAGAGAGAGAGACAGACAGACAGAGAGAGAGACAGACAGACAGAGAGACAGACAGAGAGAGAGAGAGAGAGACAGACAGAGAGAGAGACAGACAGAGAGAGAGAGACAGACAGAGACAACAGAGAGAGAGACAGAGAAAGAG
>NC_080730.1:18576234-18586234 GCF_019097595.1 Hemibagrus wyckioides
CATTTCCGGGAAACCTTCAGCAGCCTGAAGTGAATGTAGAAATGAAATAAAAATAAAGTGTTTTCTCTCTCTCTCTCTCTCTGCTATTAACAGCTGTTAGTTTGTCCTCAGAGTCAGTGTATCAGCGCATTACATATAAACACAGCTCCACTTTCACTCCGATGCTGAGGTTCCTTTATTTACGTCGTCTTTATTTACTCAGACACGCCGCAGCAGCTTTTTAGCACTCGAGATCGTCAACAGAATCGAGACGAAGTGACTTGTGACCTTACGCTCTCCTCATACTAGTCCTTCCCTAACTAATACTAGTCCTCCTGCTAGGAATCAACAACATTCCCCTCCTCGCCACCAGAGGGCACTCCACTCGAATACTGAAACTTTGGATTTGTCGCCACGCTAATTGTTATTTTCTGTTTTTTGGACTGTTTCCTGTCTCCTGATGTGGATTTGTATGCTCCAATTTCTTAATAACACTCCACGCATGGATTCTACATCAACTCCACCTGTGTCATTGTTACAGGAATATTATTAATATTCCTACTACTAGGCCTCCTCTACGCTCTTGCTCTAGTACCACACTAATACTACTCCTGCTAATTCTCCTTGTTTATTTTTCGAGGAGTCAGGTTTGTCCCACGTCTGTCCTTCCACATTCTACCTCTCAGGTGCTGGGAATTTGCTCTCGCACTGGAACAGCTCTGCTCTCGGATCACATTCGCCTGTGAGAGGATAATAATCGCACTCAGAGACGATAAAAACACACTTTGTTTAGCTCGGCTTCTGCTTTCTGATCAGTGAAGGAAGAAAGTCGCACCTGATCCCAGACCAGCTGTCACTCCTGACGCATGGTTTTTGCCCTTCAGACTTCCATCTGCGGAAAACGGCATCTCTCACGACGTATCGAAAATAAAGTCCCGCTCGATGGCTCGTCTCCGTCTCTAGCCCACAAATCAGAGGAAATGTTTGTGTGCTGGAGGAAAAAGGCAACGCATCATTTACTTTTCCTTCGACTTCAAACGACAGAGAGGCTTTCGCTTCTATTATCGCGAGCTGCCGTGTGATCAATGGCTGTTTGCCTGGATTTATGTGTTCGTTTAAACAGGCTCAGGCTGCACCGTAAAAAAATAAGTGTGCCAATTAAAATGAAGAATCCAGGCATGTACCAATTAAGCAAAGCGACGGGGTTCTAGAGGAGCCGAGGTTCGGAGAGAGGGAGAATAAATCCAAAATTTGCCGCACCTTTTTTTTCCGTGAGCTCATGCCAGAAAGTTGTAAAAATAATAAACAGAGTTCACTTTTTTGCCCAACAGCGTTGTAATTTTCCCAGCTCGTTCCCACTGCCGGGGCCGTTGCCTCTGCAATATGTTACACCATAATGGCCGCTGCTGGAGTGTGAAAACCTCTGAGTTGTGAGTGGAGACGCTCATTAATTGCCAGTCGCACGCTTTTTCTCTTCTCCTCTGCACACATTATGGCTGTGAGTAGAGGGAGATGATGACGAGGAAGATAAGCTCGTGGATCCGGAGGCTGGAGAGTTTGGTCACGGTGCAGAAGTTTGCGCTCCTGTGTTTTAGGTGGGTTTGTGTTTTTATTTTGTTTAGGATCGCAGCGGCTAAAAGGTGACGATTCATTTTCGACAGCAGCGGCAGGTTTGGCAATAAACGCGTGCAGTTGTTGCCATGGTGACGTTTTCTGTGAGTAGACTTTTACTTCACATTTATGAGGAAACGGGATCGTCCAGGAACAGGAGCGTCACGTAAGAGGCTGACGTTTTTTGTCTTATTCGTTTTAAAAGTTAAAATGAATAGGTCAGTGAGTTTGTAGCTGTTTGCAGTCGCTTTAACGTAAGCCTCATTTACTCAGTGCTTAATTCAGAGAGAATTTATCTGGTTGCGTAATTGTTGTGGTTAAAAAAGGGACTAAAACACTGCAGGAATTGCTGGCTATAGATAGATAGATAGATAGATAGATAGATAGATAGATAGATAGATAGATAGATAGATAGATAGATGGATGGATGGATGGATGGATGGATGGATGGATGGATGGAGAGAGAGAGAGAGATGAATGGATGGACGGATGGATAGTTGGTGATGGATGAGAGAGAGATGGATGGATGGATGGATGGATGGAGAGAGAGAGAGATAGAGAGAGAGAGATGAATGGATGGACGGATGGATAGTTGGTGATGGATGAGAGAGAGATGGATGAATGGATGGATGGATAAACAGAAAAGCAGACTGATGGTGAGCAATAGAGAAGACGGATGAATGGTAGTAGGTTGGATTGATTGACTGATTGATTGATTGTGTAAAATCTTGTGTGCTAATCATCGGGAAAGAAGCAGAGGATGGGCTGCATTTACTGAACAACTGACATGTGTCTCACTGGACACGGGTTGCACTCATCTGTCCCATCATGCAGTAGAGTATTCCAGCTGCTTTAAGGTGAGGAGCTTCCAGCAGATGATGAACAGGAGACTGTAGAGGAGAAGAAGTCTGTGTTTGAGCCTCAGATGATGTGAGTGTGACTAATCACTCCGAAATCTGACTCTGTGCCCTTCAGTCACATCTGCTTGCTCTCAGTGCAGGTGAAACACACAGAGTGTTACGAGTGAGATGAAGCACGGCTCCTGTTATTATATAAATTAACACTTCATCATGGATGATGTCTACGACATGATCAGTTATCACAATTATTCATTAAACAAAGGTGTACTATAAATATACACTGCAGTATCAGATATCTACTGAGTCTGATCTAAGATCTAAACTACACCTTTAGACCACAGATAACCTTCAGAAAATCATCACACCCACACAACTTTACATCACCGACAAACAATGAGTGTTTATAAACTGTAAATATATTGAGCTGAAGCAAGACTTGAACCCTGACCATCACACAGTGAGATACAGACACACACTTTGACCTACTCACTGAGCCATCAGACAGCAGCTCAGCTTGAACACAGGTCAGCTGATAGGTAAGTACACTTCAGGCACTTCAGGATGTTCAGGCGCTTCACAATGTTCAGGATCAACTCTTTAAAAACAGCCTGACTCTGGAGAGCTGCTGTGGCTTTGAGCTAATGTGCTTACCCTTCAGCCTGCTGAGTCCGGGTTCAAATCCCACATGAGTCTCTTTTATTCCCATTGTGCTTTGAGACTTAATGATAAATGCAACGAACAAAGTGATTTGTCTCAGCCCTCAGTGATTTGTCTCAGCATTCAGCTCAGTGGGTAGATGTGGGTGTGTTGGTGTTGGAGAGCATTGTGCTGACAGGCTGGGTTCGAGTTCCAGGATGGGTAGGTGTGCAAGGCTGTGTGTCAGAAATAGGGGTTTATGCTGATTTTTTTAGTTAAAGTAAGTAGATAGATAAAGTAAGAAAGTAGATAAATAAAGAAAGAAAAGGTTAAAAAAAAGGAAATATATATAATATATAAATTGAAAATAAAAATAATGAAATAATAAAAATAGAAATAATAATTGAAAATAATGAAATAATTTAAAAAAATAGAAATAATAAATAAAAATGAAAATAATGAAATAAAAAAAAAAGCATAATAATAAAAATTAATGAGAAATAATCCAGAGTAGCATAACCCCCTGTTCCACCTCTCCCAGAGCCCCAGTTGGGATACACTGGCATTCACTCTCTTTCTCTCTCTTTGCCAGATTTAGTGCCCCACCAGGTTCCAGCACCTTCAGCTCACCAGAGGTGGTCTCGATCCTGTGTGCTTGCAGGGACAGCCCAGACCTCATCCCTAGCACACTGAGCCACCAGTGCCTTCTGCTTCGCGCTCTTTTTTTTTTTTGGCGGGGCTTATCTTTTACCTGACGACAGCTATCCACAAAGAGTGATGTGATTATAAGGAAAACATCACCAGAAGCAAGGCTTGAGCCAGGAACGTCAGCTCCACACTTACCAGTGCATTAACCCACTGAGCCATGAGTTCCTGCGGTCTAGAAAGCTTTTACTTTATCATCATCTATACATAGTGGAACATTACTAAAATATCACAGCTCCAAACGCAAGCCCTGAGCCTTGAGCCCTGACTATCTGGCATAAATACACATGTTCACTAGCCCAATGAGCCGCCCATTAATGACTAGCCTTTTTTTAGAGCTACAAGGCAACAACAAAAAACATACAACTAAAGCAAGCCTTGAACCCTGGTCATCCCAGTAAAGTACAGACTTACCAGCTGTCTTACCCACTGAGCTGAACCTAAGTTTTGAGTTGCTCTGCGACACCACAATGCCATGATTAAGCATTGGAATAAACCATTAAGACCTACACTGAGCTAACCTGCTCACTGAGCTACCCAGCGCATCCTATCAGTGTTTACCACAAACAAGCAGCGTGAACTTAAGTTAGCGCATGCACTTTTTCCATGAACCCAATTCTTCCGAAAATTGGTTTTAGACTCTTCATTTCATCCAGATTGATTTAAGACTCCTCGTTTAAGTCCAGCACTAACTAGGATTTCCAGACTCACGCAAAAAATATGCCTAAATATTCTTCCTTTTATCCCGATAGAAATGTCCGAGTTTCCAAACAACATATGGATCTTGAAGGACTGACCATCTCCAGGGGTGTTTTAACTCTCCGATGTTCCCTAACACACATTTTAATAGATGCTCCTTCACTCTTTTGTCAAATAAATGCCGAGTCCATTAACTGTGAAGTACAGCACTAAGCCGACATTACAGGCTCATACACTCAACATCATTGAATTAAATTATCAGGGAAACATTTTCCAGACGAAACAAAAGGAACGTTTTGACAGGGAAAAATATTAAACAGCAGTGAAAGAGTTCTATGATGGACATTATACAAGCCTTTTGTGAAAGGATTATATTGAAAATATGATGGATTTGGAGATTTTTTCTTCTTCTTTCCCTTCCAGCAGTTAGGGTTGTTATGAAGCGGGCGGAGGCGAGGATGTTCCTGTTTTCTTTCTTTCTGCAGCTGATTGTCTGTCAGGACTCCGGGACGTTAACTCGAGCTGTACCTGCTCAAACGAACAGCCATCGAGGTGTTGTTTATAATCCTCTGTAAAGGTTCGACCTGAAAGCTGTCTCAGCTCGCAGTCACACTGCATCCGGTATGAGCCGGTTAATCCTGATGAATATGCAACGATATGTAAATGAGCATCACATAGGGGGAAAAAAAAAAAGACATTTTTCATTTATATTTATACATCATCACAGGGACCTGGCTATAAATGTCATAATTACCTGTAGATGAAGCTGATAAATGATTTTCAGTTTAATCTTAACCTCTATAACTAGAGCATTAATCTCTATACCGAAATTAATGAAGTTAATATCTATAACGAAGGTATTGGACTTTCCTTCTCTCAGCTGCTCTTATGGTGTTTTTAACATTTGAATTTTTTGGGTGAAGACATCTTTATTTTCACCTCAGTCAAAAGCACTTTTTTTTTAATTTACACCTTTCACCAAAATCTCAAAGCACCGAAATGCTTTCGTTTCGTCAGCACACTGTCACAAAACAGCTGCATGAATCTGGGCATGTTTTACACAATAGGACGAGGGTAAATCAGGCAGCACGCGATGCCAGATCTGCTTCAGAAAGGCTCTAAGGTTTTCTCCCTCGGTCATTGACGGAGGTAGACAGAGCACTGGGTTGAAACTGAGCTCTTGTGTGCTGTAGATGAGGGTGGAGTCATCCTCTAACAGGCCACGCCCACAAGAAGAGGAAACGTATAATCAGCATCCAGATTTGCAGCGCTGTGGACACACACTCTGAGCAGCATATATATTACTCTGTATAGATGAGTTCACACTCTGACTCCTGTGCTGGGAATTTCGAGAGACTCGGACTCGCCTCATGCTGCACCGCTGCCCCACAGCACATTATTACACCATTTCTGTGCATTTAATTGGCTGTTAAACTCACCCAGTCATCCCCAGACTTATCCACAAGGGACCGATCCGAGTTCAACTTTTTTTTTTCTCTCTCTCTTCCGTCTGCTGAAAAACACCCACTCGGCTGATCAAGGCAGAATTGTCTTCAGCCGAGTTTAATGAGCTGAATCAGGTACATCGGTGAGAGAGCGCAAACAAAACCTCTGACCCGTACACGGTCTCTCGGGGGGGGACGAGCTTGAATAACGTTGGACTACATTCAAAATAACAAAGCTTCGATTTCCTCAAGCGTAATCACTGATGCTGGGGCAGAGACGGACGCTCTGAGCTCTCAGAGTCTCCGGATTTTCTCGGCTTAAACGCACTTTATTACTCTTCGGCTAAATTGCTGAGGCTTAACGAGTTCGATAATTATTCAAGTTGGAGCAGAAACAGAGAGTGGATTTGTTTCTAAACAAAAAAAGGGTCATTTTAAGAGGTCATTCAGATCCTGCAGTCCACCAGGGGGCGCCATATTTTTAAAAAAATATGTTTTTACTCTACAATAATTTGCTGAAATGGGTTACGTATCAGGCAGTGGTGTGAAAAAATAGACACTGCAGCTAAATTTAGCTGGGTCGTCCGAATTTCACGGAGAAGCAGCACTTATTATGCGATCATAGAAACATAAGGTAGCTAATCTAGATTGAAGCTAGTCTGCTCATTTTTACATGCAATACGATTAGTGTAAGGTGTAAGATGTCACACAGGGCCACCAGATGTCCAGAAACGTCCAGTCTTCTGGCCCTCAGCTCCTCTTGTGTCTACAGTGGAGAGATGATCTGACCTGGAACAAAGAGAACGTTAGTGATGAAGCGTGTAAGCGGTCATTAGTCGTGTGTTCAGTGTGCCAGATGCTGCAGGAGGTTAGTGTCCACCTGCTGGATGGCAGTGAAGTGAAAAGATCTCAGAGGAAGAAACACAAACATCAGAGAGACAACGAGCTGAAAATGGGATTCGCGTCAAATCCCCTTTTATTACCTCTGGTCTGTCACTCTGGGTTTTTTCATATATATAATCTCTTCCTCCTTTCTTCCTTCAGGCGTTCCCGTCATTATTTCCGTTTTGCTGCAGGCTTTTTGAGTCGCGGTGCTCGTCCTGCACTTCCTGTACCTGAGACAGCGATGTGATTCAGAGCACTTAAGCACTTTGTTACTATAAAATGACTGTATGCATTAAATTATGCTTTTTTTATTACAGGTCTTTTTAATTAATAAACACAACTCATGACTCAGATACTGTTCTCATGCGTCCAGCTTTTAGTTTAATCCTGTTTCTGTCCATTCTGACTCGAGTTACTGACCAAACCAAAGGTCAAAATCCTGAAAGAAAAGCAAAGTGCTCTTTAGACATCTCAGTAAACAGTGACAGCGTGAAGAAAAATAAAGGGTTGGAATTTGTGTGCAAAATTTAGGAAGGAAAAAAAATTATGATAAAAATTAAAAACTTGAATTTATCATCAGTTTTTACTGCTTTAAAACCAAAAAATAATCAAATTTTTCTATTTTATTTATCTTTGATGTTAAGGTTAATTTTTGAGGCGTCATTTTGGGTTATTTAATATATATTTAAAAAGTAAAATTTGAAAAAAAACGGTTATGAAATTGTATATTGTATTATTTTATTTTTATTTTTTGTTTTATTATTATTATTATTATTATTATTATTGTAATATATAATGTATTCCATAAACTTGAATACAATTTATATATATGGAATACAAATATATAACTAAATTAAATAAACAAAAAAAAGAGTACAAACTTTTCTGTGTATTTTTATTTTCAGTGAATATTTAAATTTTTATTCAGACTCCTATCTATATTTTTATTTTTTCAAGGATAATATAACAGAAGCTTCTTGGTATCACATGACTCCGTATCAATCCCACGCTCTTCCTCTGAGTAAGAAGCTCTGCGGACTGTCCAGAGAAAAAACAAACGCTGTGTGTCTCTGATCTCTGATCTGTGTAGTGATCTTTGTGTGTGTGTGTGTGTGTGTGTGTGTGTGTGTGTGTGTGTGTGTGTGTGTGTGTGTATACATGCAGAGGGCGGGACGTGTGAGGTGATCGCAGCTCATCGGTGCTGCAATAAGAACCGCATTGAGGAACGCTCGCAGACGGTCAAGTGCTCGTGTCTGCCGGGAAAAGTGGCAGGAACGACACGCAACAAGCCCTCCTGCGTGGACGGTAAGAGCTATGACATCACTTCCTGTTTCTCCATTCAGAAAGCTAGAACCATTAACCATCCAGTAAGGCAGCCTGTATAGGCATGTTTCTAGTTTTCCCGGAACAGGAATCTGAGTCGTTTTTTCCTCTTAAACTTAAACAACAATTATTAATAATTAAATACTGACGCTTTTTATCCGTTTATAGTTACATTCAAAACACTATAGAGAAAGTTTCTCACAATAGAAAAGTACGCTTATTTACACCGTACTGGCACCGGAGACTCCTCCTTTGGGACAATCTGTTTCTTGATTCTGATTCAGTTTTCCATAACAGGTTTAAATGAATGCTCCGTTTCTCACGCATTATCGTTTCTATAGCAATAGCAACAAGGTACACGAGTATGGCGGATACCTCAGACTTAACTCTGGATTAAACGGATTTATCGCAAGAAATCGTTGATACGGTTTCCTGCGCAGAAATGTTTGGGAGTCTCTGGCGTCAGTGCTTTGTAAAAGTCAGTAAGTTTCCTAACAGGAGGAAGTGTTCAGGATAGGGAGTTTATACTTCCTGCTCTCGCTGTGTGTTTTTACCTGACTTACACCTACACCACCTGAGCGTCCCTGACCCAGTCACCTGGAGTGACCAAGAATATATTGACCATAGCTTCATCACTGTAACTAGCTCAATCTTCCCTGCTTTAAAATGCAATTAGAGTTAAGTGCGTTCCTTCTCTGTGACACTGAACTGTTTTTATTCTCCATTTAATGCTGATGAGTTGATTGTAGTTGTGTGCAGTTGTGTGTGTATGTATTTGTGTGTATTTGTGTGTCCGGTTGCTGTTACTATAACCCTATAGCAGTACATTTTGCAAGTGTTTAGGGTTTGGTTTAAACACCACAGCTGAACAGTCAGCGAGCTAGCATAAGAGCTGGACCGCCTCACCTAGCGTACACACACCGCTAGACGCGCTGCAGACGGATCTGTGCAGACAGCCAGACGTAGCTGTTGTGTGCGCAGTAAATTTGCTGATGCTGAGACGAGCCGTCAGCGCCGTGCTATTTTAAACCATTTATTCAAATCACATGCAAATGCCAGTGGCCCACTGAGACCTCGGAAAATAAAGTTAACCTTTACTGAACCCGCTAGCCTGCAAACACAAACTCTGTGCGTGTGTGTGTGTGTGTGTGTGTTTGAGAAGGAAAAAACATACTCAAAAGCCTTTGGCTGGAAAAATATTAAAGCGAGCAATAGGTCTAAAGATTCTGTTGAACTTTGAAGGCGACACAAGACAAAAGCATTAATTCTGCCAGGCTCGTGATCTCCTCGGTGTGTGTGTGTGTGTGTGTGTGTTGAATATATAATTCTGAGACTGTGTGCTGTTCTGGTCCCGTACTAGCTCTGCACTCACACCCTCTATCTCACACACACACACACACACTCCAGCTACATGAAGATATCACTACAGGTCACGCATTAAATCCTGAACATCATCTGAAAGCTAGAGTGTGAGATCTGCAGGTATTTATCAGCTAAAGCTAGGATTTATTCCAAATCTTGCTGATAAACACAAGCATAGGGGTGTGGAGTGTAGAGGTGTGGAGGTGTAGAGGCGTAGAAGTGTAGAGGTGTGGCGGTGTAGAGGCGTGGCCATGTAGAGATGTAGAGGTGTGGCGGTGTAGAGATGTAGAGGTGTGGGGGTGTAGAGATGTAGAGGTGTGGGGGTGTAGAGATGTAGAGGTGTGGGGGTGTAGAGATGTAGAGGTGTAGAGGTGTGGCAGTGTAGAGATGTAGAGGTGTAGAGGTGTGGGGGTGTAGAGATGTAGAGGTGTGGTGGTGTAGAGATGTAGAGGTGTAGAAGTGTGGGGGTGTAGAGATGTAGAGGTGTGGTGGTGT
>NC_080730.1:18591234-18608734 GCF_019097595.1 Hemibagrus wyckioides
CCGTCATATTTTCTCTGCTATGGCTGGGTGATTAGCTTTGACACTCGCAACCACGTCCCAGTTCTGTCAAGACCAACAAGAGGCTCAGTGCAGAGCATGCTGGTGAAACACTCTCCATCTCATCTCATCTCATCTTACACACACACACACACACACACACACAGACAGATTAAAAACATCATAAACAGCCATGCCTCCTACTGAAGTGTGACTACAGAAAATCTGCAAAATCCACACACACATTCGCCTTTATATCTTCCAGTGACATCATTATTAAACAATTAAACACAGCTAAATAATAATAATAATAATAATAATAATAATAATAATAATAATAATAACACCTACATCTGACTTTAAATCTGAGTGATTAGTTTAAAATATATATATATTATATTATTAATTAATTGTAATTTCACACTCACTCACTCACTCACTCTCTTTGTCTCTCACACACACACACACACACACACACACACTCACTCTCTCTCTCTCTCTCTCTCTCTCTCTCTCTCTCTCTCTCACACACACACACACACACACACCATTCCTGATCATACAGAAAACTGCAGAAGGCAGCTTCATGATTTAATGCATCATGTTTTTCTGTTTCAAGAAACCTATTAATTTTTTAATGACAGCCTGAGTGTAAGAAGGACTCACTAGAGCTTTAGGGCTTTTTGACACTGCACTTAACCCCGGGTTCTCATTCTAAGGGAATTGTAGAGGAATGTTTCACACGTGTAATTCTGAAGCGGGGTTATGGGACTCTGCTCTGAAGCAGCATCAGTAACTAACCCTAACCCTAGGCTTGTGATGTGATGTAAATATGCAAATTAAAGGAAGGTTGCAGCAAATCCCAGGGTTTGGGAATGTAGAGTGTGAAACATCAATGTCAGGATTCAGGGTTAATCCTGGGTAAAGGATGAGCAGTGTGAAAACTCCAACTACATAAACCCAGGATTGTGTTTAAATCACTGTTTCAAGTGTGAACCTACACACAGCTCCTGCAGTGAATTTACCTAAATCATTATTATTAGCATAAGCTCCGCCCTCCTGGTGGTCCAAACCTCCTGGCAGGATCCCGTGCTCTTATTGCTGTGGGTTCGATTCCCGGGCAGGACGCTAACCCAGCCACTGAAGAGTTAACGCTCAGTGCCAGTCCCAAGCCTGGATTAAATTGGAGGATTGCGTCAGGAAGGGGATCCGGCGTAAAACCTGTGCCACTTCGAAACATTCGGACCAAATGATCCACTGTGGCGACCCATTGTCTGTACCGCTTATCCAATCTATCCTTGGGTCACAGGGAGCCTGTGCCTATCTCAGGCATCATTGGGCATCAAGGCAGGATACACCCTGGACGGAGTGCCACCCCATCACAGGGCACACACACACACATTCACTCACGCAATCACACACTACGGGCAATTTAGAGACTCCAGTCAGCCTAGTAGCATGCAAACTCCACACACACAGTGAGCGGGAGCGAGACTCGAACCCAGGACACTGGAGGTGTGAGGCAACGTGCCTATTATTATTATTATTATTATTATTATTATTATTATTATTATTATTAGCATAAGATCTACTAATGTGTGTAATTTAAAAGAAGGTAGAAAATTATGCAGAATTTATGTAAATTATTATAAAAGTGAGTAGCATTCCCATACTAAACTACTACTACCAATAATAATAATAATAATAATAATAATAATAATAATCCAAAGAATAAACAGAAACTAGGGAAACCAATAACTGGGAAACCAACCAACCAATGACAAATCAGGGGCGGAGCCAGAACCAGAAAGTGAAAAGAAAGGCGTGTTGCACCATGAGCACATGCTGTACACGAGATTCGTGACAGGATAAAGTGAATAAAATGAATAAAAAACACAGAGCTGAATGAAACACTAACACAACAAACACTAAAGCCGAGAGAAGGGGAAGTTTAGAGGCAGAAAATAAAAAGCTCCCGGATGTTCATGTGTGGAAATGTACACTGAAGATATCAGACTCACACAGTCAGGTAATCGTCACTATTTTACAGCTTATTGCTCTCATGTTCACACACACATACACACACACACACACACACACACACGATCATGACAAGGCTGTAGACCGAGTTCTTCTGGTTAGCTTGAGGCCCTTAATGGAGATCATGGCAGGTTGTCATGGTGCATTAGACAAACCTCCGTAGGGAACACACACACACACACACAATGTGTGTTCAGAAACGCATGTTCAGAAAGGCACAGGGTGTAATACATCAAGAGAGGACAGACATCACACAATATAGAGCTGATCAAAACACATCAAACCCTGCGTGTGTGTGTGTGGTCTTCTTTTTTCTGTCTCCTTCCGTCTTGCTTTCTCTCTCATGCTCTATCTGTCTCATCCTCTGTCCGTCTCCCTCTGTCTGTCTCTCACTTTATACACACACTGCTTCTGCCCAAGGACTAGAACCCTACAACTGAGGGGTTTTCTCTCTAAGGGTTCCTTGAAAGAAATTTCAAGATTTGTTTCTTATTCTTTGTGAGAACGTGTGTGTGTGTGTAAATCATTTCATTTATTTGAAACAATGAGAAAAAAAATCCCAAGCATAATTATAAGAAGTGGATCAGTGACGATCAGTATTTCTCTCCTTCTTTCTCTCTCTTTTCTCTCTCTTTTTTCATATCATGTCCACATGTAATTAGTATGTAAATTATCATGCGGTAAAAACTGTTGCCCAGCCGCTCTCACACACACAGGGAGATCTCCACATCGTTCAGATGATCGATATTCGCCTCACGACCTCTTTGTTTATTAGGAGGATTAGATGTTCAGTGAGTGCAATCAAACGGACGAGACACTTGTCCTAATGAGCCAACGCAATCGCTCTCGGATCATGTGTTTCACAAACACACACACACACACAGACGCGAAGGCCGTCCTGAGCGCGCTCATTAGTCGCAGGCGGCTGTGACGGTGTGCTGATGGAGAGTCCAGTGTCACTGAACGAGCGGCTTATCAAGCTCCAGCTGCCAGAACCGGCGGAGATTAATGCGGAATAACGACGCTCGGGCCAGAGCCGGGTCTCGAAAAGCAGATCCAGGCCAGGGCTCCGCTCTCCAACCCCTCATTAATTACTCACCAGCTTCAGTAAAGCACAGTGACACCACCGCTGACCTTCAGCGCCACACGGAGCCATTAAACAACATCATCTCTCCCTTTAAAAGCGCTCCGTCTCCATAACTGCGGAGATTTTACAGAATCAATCAGCTCATTACAGGAACTTTTTTTTTTCCTCAGCTCAGCTAGGAGAGCCAGAGATAAGGGGAAAGGAGAAAAAGAATAAAAACTCAGGCAAATAAAGATGAGACCCAGTCGTGGGAGCACCTCCGGGGCACAAAGCAGTAGTGGCAAGTTAATTCTTTACTCCGTCGCTCAGGAGGACAGTGATGTAAAGCGGAGGTGTGCAGGGCTTTAGAGAGGCCTTACAGAGGGAAGCTGCTGTGATGTATCGATCCCCGACCGCTGGCACTGTAAATTAACGCCTGCAGAAAAGCTTGAAAATTTAAAGTGTAATTGCTTTGCACTCTTAATCTGAGCTGGAAGCGATCGATCGGAGCGAGGGGGGTGGGTGTGGATTGGAGGACTCGTCAGGGCCGAGCAGAAGAAAGAGTGAAACCTCAATCACTGGCGCTGAATGAAGTTAAATCCAGTCAAGCGTCACAGGGGTTTCTTTTTGTTCTCTCAAGAATTTGGACCTCATTTATCAAGCTGGATCTGACAGATTTGTTTGCTAATCACTGATATCAGCTTTTACATAAAAAAAAAAAATGCCGTGGTCCGTGTCCAGCTCGTCGTCCTGAGCGTGTGAAAATTTCCCACAAAGCTGAAACTGAAGATGCAGCTTTACCTCTGACTGTAAGAACATAAAATCCATTCCACGACAAGCCTCTATGCGAGACGACGTTACTATAGAAATGCTAACGTGTAAGAAGAAGAGCGGATAGATTCCACCAGAATAACTGTTGTTGGTGGAGGTGATATCATCATGACATCACGACCCCCCCCCCAGCACCGTGACCTCATTACCCTCTCACACGCCGTCCGTCATTAGGATCAATGTTTAATTACACGGCCCTGTGTTGTTCCAGGTGTTTGTCCGGTGTTCACATTACGTCTTTACTTCACGCTTAGTGACTCAGAACATGAGCATAAATCCACAACTAATCAGACTCATCGACAAGGTGACTGTCAGGGTGCGGTGATGGAGACGGGAGCCAGGCTCGGAGCAGAGATCAGTGTCCAGAGCAGTGACTGAGGAAATATATTGACGGTTTTATTCCAAACAAAAGCCTTTTCATGAAATAATTCCACAACTGATCTTTTAGTGTTTGCAATCAGCCAATCTGGACCCAGGTTTCCCATCAGATTTCACTGATTTTCCATGGTTTTGCGTGTAGTTATGTCTACAGAACTCCAAGCTGAAATTTGAAATTAACTACTACACCAATAAAATACACCGGTCAGGCATAACCTTATGACCAGTGGCAGGTGAAGTGAATAAGACTGATGATCTCCTCATCATGGCACCTGTTAGTGGGTGGGATATATTAGGCAGCAAGTCAACATTTTGTCCTCAGAGTTGACGAAGGGATGAATTGTGATAGATGAACAGATCAGAGCGTCTCCAAAACTGCAGCTCTTGTGGGGTGTTCCCGGTCTGCAGTGGTCAGTATCTATCAAAAGTATCCTTCAAGAGGCGATTTTAATTGCATTCTGAATCCTTCTCTTGACCGCTCATCCACCAAACCCACCCAACTTTCCAAAACTGCAAGTGCACTTCAGTCACTTTTAAAAACCTGCGGTCAAGCCGATGTATGGCGGTTTTACAACCCCACAGCACGACAATATTCTTTCTTCTCCCACGTCCACCATAACTACTCGCGTATTGATTACTTCTTCTTCTACCCAGAGTGAAATCCTGTTCATATAGCAGTATTGTAACATCTGATCACGCCCCACTTGCACTTGTCTCTCCTGTTCCAGGATAGGATGTTCAGTCCCAGATGCTTGAGATTTAATTCCCTTCTTCTCTCTGATAAGAATTTTTGTGATTCTTTCAAAAGAACAGTTAGATATGTTTTTAGAGATAAACACCATCCCTGAAACTTCACCTTCTTCAATTTGGGAAGCCCTAAAAGCATATACTCATGGTGTGATCATTTCGTACTCAGCCGGGGTAAATAGACAATGAAAAAAGAAGTTAGAGGAGTTATCTCTTTAAATTCTTCAGATTGATTCGACTTTTGCAACTTCTTCGGATTCAGAAATTTACAAGAAGAGACTTAGGCTTCAAACCGACTTTAATATGTTGTCAACTTGCCAGGCTGAGAAGTTACTGTTAAAATCTAAACACACATTTTTCGAACACGGTGACAAGCCATGTAAACTTCTTGCATTTCATTTAAAGGAAAAGTCGGCCCAAAATGTTATTTCACAAATTAGGTCTCCAAAAGGTAATTTGATTATTGATCTGGTCAGTATTACCACACATTTTAAGGATTACTACCCTTTACTCTACGAATCAGAGACTCCTACTGATAAATCTCTTATGGAATGTTTTTTTCGACCTTTGCCCATACCTGTAATTTCGGACACAATGAGGAAAGAGTTGGACGCACCTTTTTCCACAGAAGAGATAGAGCAAGCTATCCAGAGCATGCAGAATTGCAAGACCCCTGGACTGGACGGGTTCCCTGTCGAATTTTTTAAGATGTTCTCTCAAACACTTAAAACCCCACTACTAAATATGTTGCTGGACTCCACTGATGAGGGATGTCTACCGTCAACTCTCCGTCAGTCTTATATTTCCTTGATCTTAAAAAAAGGATGAAGACCCACTTGACCCACTAAGTGGCTCTTACAGGCCAATTAGTCTTTTGAACGTGGATGTAAAGATACTGGCTAAAATCCTCGCAAAACACCTCGAGTCTGTTCTACCTGTTATCATACATAACGACCAAATGGGCTTTATTAAAAATAGATTAGTCTCATAATATTAGAAGAGCATTGAATATAATTTACTCTTCAAATTCACACCCATCGGAGGCTCTTCTTCTGCTGGATGCGGAGAAAGCCTTCGATCAGGTGGAATGGGATTATTTCTTTTTTGTGCTAGGGAAATTCGGATTTGGCAACACGTTCATATCTTGGGTTAAACTTTTATATTCCCTTCCTATATGCACGGTCCGTGTCAATGGAGTATTTTCTTCTAATTTTCCCCTGAAACGTGGTACAAGACAAGGTTGCCCACTCTCACCTTTGCTTTTCACATTGGTAATAGAACCCTTGGCAATTGCCATTCGCACTGAGCAGGCTATACAGGGAATTAAGAGAGCAGAGACTATTCACAAAATTTCACTATATGCTGACGACATATTGCTTTATATTTCAGATCCGGCTGTTTCTCTGCCTGAGGTTCTGGGAATAATAAACTCCTTTAGTAAATTCTCTGGCTATAAGCTGAATACTAACAAAAGTGAGTTGTACCCAATAAACTTTCAAATTTCTGCTTTACCATTGGGTGCATCAGGGTTTAAAGTTGGAGGTGTAACATTTAGGTGTAACAATTACACGTAAATGGTCAGATCTTTTCAAGGCCAATTTCACTGCACTTCTTCGGAGAGTGCAGAAAGATTTTGTTCACTGGTCAGCTCTTCACCTCTCTCTGGCTAGTCGTGTGAACTCAGTGAAGATGAACGTGTTGCCTAAATTTTTGTATTTATTTCAGTGTTCCTATTTTCATACCTAAATCCTTTTTTAAAACACTTAATCAACACATTTCGTCTTTTATTTGGAACAAAGGAGCAGCCAGAATTCGCAGGGAAATACTTCACAAACCGAAACTCGAGGGTGGGCTTGGGAATCAGATCTTTGCCTTACATTTGAAGACAAGACTTGGAACCAGATCGTGTCCCGTGTCCATACCTCTTCTATCTGTGCACGACATAGCCTCATCCAGCTAAAACTTATTCATCGGGTTTATTGGACAAAAGTGAGGCTAGCAAAAATCAAGCAGGGTATTGATCCCCTGTGTGATCGTTGCCATCAGGCCCCAGCTGATTTAATACATACACTATATTGCCAAAAGTATTCGCTCACCCATCCAAATAATCAGAATCAGGTGTTCCAATCACTTCCATGGCCACAGGTGTATAAAATCAAGCACCTAGGCATGCAGACTGTTTTTACAAACATTTGTGAAAGAATGGGTCGCTCTCAGGAGCTCAGTGAATTCCAGCGTGGAACTGTGATAGGATGCCACCTGTGCAACAAATCCAGTCGTGAAATTTCCTCGCTCCTAAATATTCCACAGTCAACTGTCAGCTGTATTATAAGAACGTGGAAGTGTTTGGGAACGACAGCAACTCAGCCACGAAGTGGTAGGCCACGTAAACTGACGGAGCGGGGTCAGCGGATGCTGAGGCGCATAGTGCGAAGAGGTCGCCAACTTTCTGCAGAGTCAATCGCTACAGACCTCCAAACTTCATGTGGCCTTCAGATTAGCTCAAGAACAGTGCGCAGAGAGCTTCATGGAATGGGTTTCCATGGCCGAGCAGCTGCATCCAAGCCATAAATCACCAAGTGCAATGCAAAGCGTCGGATGCAGTGGTGTAAAGCACGCCGCCACTGGACTCTAGAGCAGTGGAGACGCGTTCTCTGGAGTGACGAATCGCGCTTCTCCATCTGGCAATCTGATGGACGAGTCTGGGTTTGGCGGTTGCCAGGAGAACGGTACTTGTCTGACTGCATTGTGCGAAAGTTTGGTGGAGGGGGATTTTGGTGTCGGGTTGTTTTTCAGGAGCTGGGCTTGGCCCCTTAGTTCCAGTGAAAGGAACTCTGAATGCTTCAGCATACCAAGACATTTTGGACAATTCCATGCTCCCAACTTTGTGGGAACAGTTTGGAGCTGGCCCCTTCCTCTTCCAACATGACTGTGCACCAGTGCACAAAGCAAGGTCCATAAAGACATGGATGACAGAGTCTGGTGTGGATGAACTTGACTGGCCTGCACAGAGTCCTGACCTCAACCCGATAGAACACCTTTGGGATGAATTAGAGCAGAGACTGAGAGACAGGTCTTCTCGTCCAACATCAGTGTGTGACATAAACACACTCCTAAACCTTGTGGACAGCCTTCCCAGAAGAGTTGAAGCTGTTATAGCTGCAAAGGGTGGACCGACGTCATATTGAACCCTATGGATTAGGAATGGGATGTCACTCAAGTTCATATGCGAGTCAAGGCAGGTGAGCCTTTTGGCAATATAGTGTATGTTCTGGTCATGCCCGTCTTTCTGGCTGTCAATTTTTAATTGCTTCTCAATAGTTTCAAAGAAACAGATTGTGCCTTGTCCTCTGGTTGCACTTTTCCGACTCTCCCCAAATGTCACTGGCCTACCTGGGTATACTGCAAACGCCTTTGCTTTTCTAACATTACTGGCTAGACGCCACATTCTCCTGCTATGGAAACAATGTTTTCCTCCATCTTTTGACGACTGGCTCAGAGATGCAATGAACTTCATTCATTTTGAAAAAATCAGGTATACCATTAAAGGCAACAGCGGTATGTTTTCAGAGACTTGGGACCCATTCATTTTTTTTTTTTTCTGAAAACGCTAGTAGTACCCAGAGGTGGACAGTAAAGAAGTACATTTACTTGAGTACTGTACTTAAGTACACTTTTTGAGTATCTGTACTTTACTTGAGTATTATTTTTTCTGGATACTTTTTACTTTAACTTCACTACATTTGAAAGACAAATACTCTACTTTTTACTCCACTACATTTCTGTCAATGTCATTGAGTAGAAAGTAGTTACATTTATCATAGGATGATTTTTTTTTCCACTCTTGTAGCGTCACGTGTTGTAAAGTTCAGTGGTTTTCCATAATTTTTTGAACTCAATTGCTGACAAAATGGACGAAGATATGCTTTGTATATTATACACCACCAACGCATGATGTTAGTTAACACACAAAAACGTATGCTGTGTCCAAATTCTCATACTATGTGTCCTAAATGGTATTCAAAAATAGAATTAGTATGCCCCAAATCGTAGTATACTGAAAAGAGTATTCCAAAAGTTCCTGGATGGTCTACTACTTCCGACAGAAATTCAAAGTGCAGAACAATGCACACTCTAATGGGTAATATTGCCCACAACGCATTGCACACAGGAGGGAGGAGCCTGGACAATGGTGTAAATGCATATTAAAACAATGTAAATGGATTGTGGAAATATATATAACTCTTTGTTAAAGCAGTGTTGCTGTTGGGTGGTTGTACAGCTACAGTTGTGTAGCTGGGTTTTAAAGCAGGTTAGATTTTTTTTTCTGACCAGTCTTCATTTACAGACCATTTGATTGAAATGTGCATGAGTGGATACACATAGATGTGTACAGGTACGTCTCAAAATTTAGAATATAATGAAAAAGATCAATATTTTTTGTCACTCAGTTCAGAAAGTGAAACCCATATTTTATATAGATTCATTACACATAGAGTGAAATATTTCAAGCCTTTATTTCTTGAAATTGTGATGATTATGGCTTACAGATAAGGAAAACCCAAAATTCTGTGTCTCAGAGTATTAGAAGTTCAATATTGGAAAGTCATGGTGTTGCACCCTAATCAGCTAATTACCTCAAAACACCTGCAAAGGTTTCCTGAGCTTTTAAATGGTCTCTCAGTCTGGGTCAGTAGGCTACACAATCATGGGGAAGACTGCTGACTTGACAGTTGTCCAGAAGACAGTCATTGAAACCCTCCACAAGGAGGGTAAGCCACAAAAGGTCATTGCTAAAGAAGCTGGTTGTTCACAGAGTGCTGTATCCAAGCATATTCATAGAAAGTTGAGTGGAAGGAAAAAGTGTGGTAGGAGAAGGTCCACCAGCAAAAGGGATAACTGCAGCTTTGAGAGGATTGTCAGGCAAAATCCATTCAAGAATTTGGGGGAGCTTAAGATGAATCCTAGACATGGCCTACAAATGTCGCATTCCTCGTGTCAAGCCACTCCTGAACCAGAGACAACGTCAGAAGCATCTTATCTGGGCTGTGGAGAAAAAGAACTGGACTGTTACTCAGTGGTCCAAAGTCCTCTTTTCAGATGAAAGTAAGTTTTGCATTTCATTTGGAAATCAAGGTCCCAGAGTCTGGAGGAAGAGTGGAGAAGCACAGAATCCATGTTGCTTGAAGTCCAGTGTGAAGTTTCCACAGTCAGTGATGATTTGGGCTGCCATGTTATCTGCTGGTGTTGGTCCACTGTGTTTTCTGAAGTCCACAGTCAATGCAGCCATCTACCAGGAAATCTTAGAGCACTTCATGCTTCCTTCTGCTGACAAGCTTTATGGAGATGCTGAGTTCATTTTCTAGCAGGACTTGGCATCTGCCCACACTGCTAAAGGTACCATAAGCTGGTTCAATGACCATGGTGTTACTGTGCTTGATTGGCCAGCAAATTCGCCTGACCTGAACCCCATAGAGAGTCTATGGGGTATTGTCAAGAGGAAGATGAGAGACACCAGACCCAACAATGCAGATGACCTGAAGGCCGCTATCAAAGCAACCTGGGCTTCCATTACACCTGAGCAGTGCCACAGGCTGATTGCCTCCATACCACGCCGCATTGATGCATAAGGAGGCCCAACCAGGTATTGAGTGCATAGAAACGAACATACTTTTCAGAAGTCTGACATTTCTCTTTGAAATATCCTTTTTTTATTGATCTAATGTAATATTCTAATTTTCTGAGACACAGAATTTTGGGTTTTCCTTATCTGTAAGCCATAATCATCACAATTTCAAGAAATAAAGGCTTGAAATATTTCACTCTGTGTAATGAATCTATATAATATATGGGTTTCACTTTCTGAACTGAGTGACAAAAAATATTGACCTTTTCATGATATTCTAATTCTTGAGATGTACCTGTACTTTTTTGTTGGGGGTGGTAGGAGTGTTAAATTAAAAATAAATGATTATACCTGTCTTTTTTTGTCAATTCAGTTGTTTAATTTCTATAGGTTTTGTAACATTCTAAAAGCTCTTAATTCCACAGAAAGTATTGCATACAACAATGCAACAATAATAAAACAATGCGTTGACATTTACTTTTGATACTTAAGTACTTTTAAAAACAAGTACTTCTGTACTTTTACTTAAGTAAAAATCTGTCTTTACAACTTTTACTTGTAATGGAGTAATGTTTGATCAGTAGTATTTGTACTTTCACTCAAGTAAGGAAGTTGTGTACTTCGTCCACCTCTGGTAGTACCTCTATATCTTGTCAACATTAAGATGTTACCATAAGGATGTCTTGAATCTGTTGAGACAAGTTTAATTTTATGTGCATGTTTAAACATTTGTACATGCATACTTAATATCTGTGAATGCTTAACATGCACAAATTTTGGTTTTTTGGTTTTGTTTTGTTTGTGGTTTAGTTTGTTTTGGTTTAGGGGAGGGTTGGGGATAATATCTTTCACTATTTTCTTGTATTTGTATCCTGTTGTTATTGTAAAAATCTAATAAATAGATTAAGCAAAAACAAAAAAAAAAAAGTATCCTTCAAGTCAATGAAATGATCTTCTGCTAACATCTCAGCGAAAGATCCCACAGCACACCTTCAGGGATCTAGTAGAGTCCACGCCTCGACGTGTCAGGGCTGTTTTGGTAGCAAAAGGGAGACCAAAACACAATATTAGGCAGGTGGTCATAATGTTATGCTTGATCTGTGTATTTAAGAACATACAATGTATAAATAACAAAAAGTAAGAGCTAAGTCTTGTATTAGCGAGGCGGTTCTCTGTGACTCGCTCTTTTTTTTTGTATATTCTCTATTCTATCTGCGTGGCTTCCAGACATGTGAGGAACTTTGCACTTTGCAGCTGATCAGTTTTCAGTGTCGTTGACTTTTTTTTTTCATTACGCTTCCTCTGGTGTGAAGATTCACACCTGAATGATGAACAAGGATGATTTTGGAGCACTCTCTTGGCTGCAAAGTGAACTTTCATAACACCTCGTTCATAACATATTCTCCACTGCAACCAGTACGATGGCGCAGCGCCACAAAGACTGCTGACTGGGACATGCAGCTCCGAAACCCCCAGGAGTCCTGACCTGCTCCAATAATCCATTTTCTCTCTCTCTCTCTCTCTCTCTCTCTCTCGGGGAACTATGACACTGGAGGATGTAGAGTTGCTGATGTTATGACTTTATGATAGCAGGTGACCCAGAAGGAGGGGGTCTGGCGGCCAGGACAGTGTTGGAGGGACACGGAAACAATGGAACGTGGCTGGTCTCCAGGCTTGGAAGGTCACACGGACAGGATCTGGCAGAAAGCCAGACAGATAATGCTTTAGGAACAAGAGCACTGACCTCAGGACCCATCATCTAAACACACGACTGCCCATCAGACAGAGAGAGAGAGAGAAAGGAAAGTCCATCTGCCAAGATAGGTCAAAGACCACAGAAAGGTTTATTCTCAGCTGCGTCCTCACGTGCGGCCACTTCAGGGACATCAGTACGAAGTTCTGCGACCGAGACCTCATCTAGTTTAGTCTGAATGAAAGGAGATGTAATTTCTCCAACACGATGCAGTTGTTTTTTTGTTTTAATTACGTAAGTAAAAAAGCGATTAAACCATTAGGGCAGTAATGCATTATTCATAGACGAGTGCACTAATTGGGTCAGTAGCAGATGTTAGTCATTAACACGGTGGGAACGAATGAGATTGCGGCGTTTGACTTCCCGTACTGAAGATAATTAAGAGAAGAAGAGGAAGAAACACAAACAAATCAGCGGCAAATGACAGTGAGAGCCGACGCAAATACAAACGACACATCAGAGCTCATATAGCGCATCAATCCTCCTCCTCTTCTCAGTCACAGACATAATGACCTTATTTTTATAACCCAGCTCGTCATGTCACACATATAAACCCTGATCACATGACCGCGAGCGATTGTTTACCGCACGCTCTTTCATCACGCAGGCTCATCGACATCGGCGCCAGACCGTGGGCGTCGCTCATCTTCCACGCAAACAACACCTCATATTTCACACCTCTGCCACTGTGGCACACTTTTAATCCGACTTCTTCTTCCTCGGCGCTCCGGCTCGCTCTGGAACTCGTTCCTGTTTTCTTTCCATCACTCTTTCAATCGACGTTTCTCATTAAAGTGTTGGAAATGAAAGATGTATTTGCACAGGGGTATCTTCACACTGAGCTCTAAAACGGCACACGTGCGATAGCGCTGCAGGTTCTAGAGAAGATTCGTCTCGAGATGCTGCTACTGTGTGACAGAATTATCTTAACAATAACAGTTCATTATACCGCTGTATGTAAAACTCTTGAATCTGATTGGTTAGAAATTTACATTGTGGTTTCTACAGTAACAAGAGACTCGTGTGCAGTTACTGATGCAGTAACATTATCGAATTTACCGAAGGAGTCTCTGGGTTCCTCAAGGGATTCTGGGTAAATTCCCACTTGTGAAAGAGAAACCTAGATGTTCCAGATGTTTGCTTTAGTTTTGTAAGATTTCTTTTTTCCCCCATTTAGAAAATCCACAGTGTGAAATGGAGTTTTTAGTTAGTGAGGAAAACCGAGTGAGAAACGAGAGTGTGGATTTATGAGTTCTCTATTGTTAGCTACAGCATGCAGAAACAAAGAGAGCGAGCGAAAGAACGAAAACCCACGTGACCCTCTGACACACCAAACTAACACATTCTGATTAAGAGAGAGAGAGAGAGAGAGAGAGAGAGAGAATTTAGTGTGAGTTGTGTTTGGTGTGTAATGAACTTTGGGCTGCAGAGCAAAGCATCATCCCTCCATCTCTCCTTCCACCTCAGCATCATCCCTCCACCTTTCCCTCCTCCACAGAATCATTCCTTTATATCTCCTCCCTCAGCATCATCCCTCCATCCTCAGCATCATCCCTCCATCCTTCCCTCCAACCTCAGCAACATCCCTCCATCTTTCCCTCCTCTACAGAATCATCCCTTCATGTCTCCTCCCTCAGCATCATCCCTCCATCTTCAGCATCATCCCTCCATCTCCTCCCTCCTCAGCATCATCCCATCTCTCCCTCCACCCTCAGCATCATCCCTTCATCTCTCCTTCCACTTCAGCATCATCCCTCCATCTCTCCCTGCTCCCTTACCCCCATCTCTCCTCTCTTCTCCCTAACCATCATCCTTCCATCCTTCTCCAACAATCATCCCTACATCTCTCCTTCCTCTTCAGCACCGTCCCTCCACATCTGCTCTCTCTGAGCTCCTGTCGGATGGAGGGAGAGAGGGAAGATGAGGGAAGTGCGGGATGAATAAAGGTGGAGTGCTGGTGTCTCTGTGGTGGTGATTATCTCTAAACCTGGATGGTATGAAGTTGTTGTTGTAAAATCCTGCAGTGGGATTGAGGAGGGAATTGAGCTGGCTTTGAGAGGTTATGGGTGAGAGAGAGAGAGAGAGAGAGAGAGAGAGAGAGAGAGAGAATACATGATCACTTCAACCAAAATATTTCCTAGGTTAATAAATATTACATTAAACATGTAGTAATTATTAGAAAATGTGCAGTGGAATTAAACGATGCGGATGACTGAACACTAATCCACTAAGGCAGCACAGGAAGAAAGCTTTATATTATTATTATTATGATGTTAAAATTCATTTCTCACGCCACGCGGTTTACTCGATTATGTCGGAGTTTCATTTCGATATAAAACTGCAGTTCCTAAAGTGTAAAAGTTTCTAGACAAACACAGAGTCTCCACATTGCCATGCATTAGACTGGGCTAGCTTTTTCATTCCCATTTTTCCAGCCCAGAAATGAGCTGCTCAGTAAAATCGTTGTCTCAGTGAAATGGCGTTGATTAGACGTGTGCAGTTTCAGCAGAGCGTTTGTGGAGCAGCAGATGGACAGGAGATGGTTCTGTAATGCCAGGAGTTTTTCATTATAGCTGTAAAAAAGTAACATACCACTTCTTTTTTTTTTAAAAGAGAGAGAGAGAGAGAGAGAGAGAGAGAGAGAAAGAAAGTTTAGTGTGAGGTATGTTTGGTGTGTAATTAAATTTAGGCTGCAGAGCAAAGCATCATCCCTCCTTCCACATCAGCATCATCCCTCCATCTCTCCTCCATCCTCAGCATCATCCCTCCATCTCTCCTCCATCCTCAGCATTATCCCTCCATCTCTCATTCAACCTCAGCATCATCCCTCCATCTCTCATTCAACCTCAGCATCATCCCTCCATCTCTCATTCAACCTCAGCATCATCCCTCCATCTCTCATTCAACCTCAGCATCATCCCTCCATCTCGCCTCCATCCTCAGCATTAATCCTCCATCTCTCATTCAACCTCAGCATCATCCCTCCATCTCTCATTCCTCCTCAGCATTATCCCTTCATCTCTCCTCCATCCTCAACATTATCCTTCCATATCTCATTCCTCCTCAGCATGATTCCTCCATCTCTCATTCAACCTCAGCATCATCCCTCTGTCTCTCATTCAATCTCAGCATCATCCCTCCATCTCTCATTCAACCTCAGCATCATCCCTCCATCTCTCATTCAACCTCAGCATCATCCCTCCATCTCTCATTCAACCTCAGCATCATCCCTCCATCTCTCATTCAACCTCAGCATCATCCCTCCATCTCTCATTCAACCTCAGCATCATCCCTCCATCTCTCATTCAACCTCAGCATCATCCCTCCATCTCTCATTCAACCTCAGCATCATCCCTCCATCTCTCATTCAACCTCAGCATCATCCCTCAATCTTTCCTCCATCTTCAGCATCATCCCTTCATCCTTCCCTCTTCCTCAGCATCACCCCTCCATCTCTCCTCCCTCAGCATCCTCCCTCCATCTCTCATTCCACCATCTCTCATTACACCTCAGCATCATCCCTCAAACTCTCCTCCATCCTCAGCATCATCCTTCCATTTTTCCCTCTTCCTCAGCATTATCCCTCCATCTTTCCTACCTCAGCATCATCCCTCAAATCTTCCTTGATCCTTAGCATCATACCTCAATCACCCATTCCACCTCAGCATCATCCCCCAATCTGTCTTCAATCTCAGCATGATTTCTGTATCTCTCTTCCCTCAGCATCATCCATCCATCTTTCCTTCCACCTCAGAATCATCCCTCCATCTTTCCCCCCTCCTCCTCAGCATCATCATTCCATATCTTCTTTCCAGCATCATCCCTCAATTGTTCCTGCAATGTCCTTCCATCGCTCCTTCCTCCTAAGCATAATCTCTCTATCTCTCCATCCTCCCTCAGCATCATCCCTGAGACTGCATTATCATATCCTTAACTCATGATATTAATCAGGTTATTGAATTGAAATACAGAGTTAATGATCTCTGAAACTATCTAGTTTAGAATCTCTAATAATATACAGGCTGTTATAAGGACACAGTGTTCATGCTCATATTTATTATATTAAATTGTATTACATACGCTATATTGCCAAAAGTTTTGGGACATCCCTCCAAATCACTGAATTCAGGTGTTGTTTTTCAGGGGTTGGGCTCGGCCCCTTAGTTCCAGTGAAAGGAACTCTTAATGCTTCAGCTTCATACCAAGACATTTTGGACAATTTCATGCTCTTTGTGGGAACAATTTGGGGATGACCCCTTCCTGTTCCAACATGACTGCACACCAGTGACCAAAGCAAGGTCCATAAAGACATGGATGAGTGAGTTTGGTGTGGAGGAACTTGACTGGCCTGAACCAGTCAACCCCATAGAACACCTTTGGGATGAATTAGAGCGGAGACTGAGAGCCAGACCTTCTCGTCCAACATCAGTGCCTGACCTCACAAATGCGCTTCTAGAGGAATGGTCAAAAATTCCCATAAACACACTCCTAAACCTTGTGGAAAGCCTTCCCAGAAGAGTTGAAGCTGTTCTAGCTGCAAAGGGCGGGACAACTCCATATTACATTCAAGTGCAGGTAAAAGCAGACGTCCCAAAACTTTTGTCAGTGTAGTGTATTTAATAAAAAATTAAATGAAGGGTTTTCCCAGGCCGCTGCACATTTCTACCAGGATGTTGTGCGTGTAGGTGATGTAAGGCGGCAGCGTTCCTCAGTCTGACTCCCGACTCGACTCTTTAATCCAGTGTTTTATACGCCGATTGATTGTTACCTTGTAAAGCCGAGAGCGGAGATCAGAGGAGACGCGTGAAGGAAGCCGACTCGCTCCAGACGTTTAACCTTCAAACCCGAGTCACGCTCTCTCTCTCTCTCTCTCTCCAAATCACACGCTCTCGTCTGGGTTCGTCTCTGAAGTGAGGGGGAAAAAAACGAGCTCTTAGAAACGAGAGGTGGGAGGAAACAGAATCAAAGCACATTTATTTATTTAAGCACTTCCACTTTGTTCTGGAGAGCTGGGGCTGTAGTGTTCGTGTGTAAAAGAGGCAGGCGTGCTAAACGATGTGTG
>NC_080730.1:18611234-18618734 GCF_019097595.1 Hemibagrus wyckioides
GTGTGTGAGTGAGAGTGTGTGAGTGTGTAATCTGTGTAGTGTGTGAGTGAGAGTGTGTGAGTGTGTAATCTGTGTAGTGTGTGAGAGAGAGTGTGTAATCTGTGTAGTGTGTGAGAGAGAGTGTGTAATCTGTGTAGTGTGAGAGAGAGTGTGTAATCTGTGTAGTGTGTGAGAGAGAGTGTGTAATCTGTGTAGTGTGTGAGTGTGTAATCTGTGTAGTGTGTGAGTGTGTAATCTGTGTAGTGTGTGAGAGAGAGTGTGTAATCTGTGTAGTGTGTGAGTGAGAGTGTGTGAGTGTGTAATATGTGTAGTGTGTGAGAGAGAGTGTGTAATCTGTGTAGTGTGTGAGTGTGTAATCTGTGGTGTGTGAGTGAGTGTGTGAGTGTGTAAACTGTGCAGTGTTTGTGTGTGTAATCTGTGTAGTGTGTGTGTGTGTAATCTGTGTAGTGTGAGAGAGAGTGTGTAATCTGTGTAGTGTGTGTGTGTGAGTGTGTAATCTGTGTAGTGTGTGAGTGAGAGTGTGTGAGTGTGTAATATGTGTAGTGTGTGAGAGAGAGTGTGTAATCTGTGTAGTGTGTGAGTGTGTAATCTGTGGTGTGTGAGTGAGTGTGTGAGTGTGTAAACTGTGCAGTGTTTGTGTGTGTAATCTGTGTAGTGTGTGAGTGTGTAATCTGTGGTGTGTGAGTGAGTGTGTGAGTGTGTAAACTGAGCAGTGTTTGTGTGTGTAATCTGTGTAGTGTGTGAGTGTGTAATCTGTGGTGTGTGAGTGAGTGTGTGAGTGTGTAAACTGTGCAGTGTTTGTGTGTGTAATCTGTGTAGTGTGTGTGTGTGTGAGTGTGTAAACTGTGCAGTGTTTGTGTGTGTGTGTAATCTGTGTAGTGTGTGTGTGTGAGTGTGTAAACTGTGCAGTGTTTGTGTGTGTGTGTAATCTGTGTAGTGTGTGTGTGTGTGAGTGTGTAATCTGTGTAGTGTGTGAGTGTGAGTGTGTAATCTGTGCAGTGTTTGTGTGTGTGTGTAATCTGTGTAGTGTGTGAGTGAGAGTGTGTGAGTGTGTAATCTGTGCAGTGTTTGTGTGTGTGTGTAATCTGTGTAGTGTGTGTGTGAGTGTGTGAGTGTGTAATCTGTGTAGTGTGAGTGAGAGTGTGTGAGTGTGTAATCTGTGCAGTGTTTGTGTGTGTGTGTAATCTGTGTAGTGTGTGTGTGTGAGTGTGTGAGTGTGTAATCTGTGCAGTGTTTGTGTGTGTGTGTAATCTGTGTAGTGTGTGTGTGTGAGTGTGTGAGTGTGTAATCTGTGTAGTGTGTGTGTGTGTGTGTGTGTGAGAGAGAGTGTGTAATCTGTGTAGTGTGTGAGTGAGAGTGTGTGAGTGTGTAATCTGTGCAGTGTTTGTGTGTGTGTGTAATCTGTGTAGTGTGTGAGTGAGAGTGTGTGAGTGTGTAATCTGTGCAGTGTTTGTGTGTGTGTGTAATCTGTGTAGTGTGTGTGTGAGTGTGTGAGTGTGTAATCTGTGTAGTGTGTGTGTGTGTGTGAGAGAGAGTGTGTAATCTGTGTAGTGTGTGAGTGAGTGTGTGAGTGTGTAATCTGTGCAGTGTTTGTGTGTGTGTGTAATCTGTGTAGTGTGTGAGTGAGAGTGTGTGAGTGTGTAATCTGTGTAGTGTGTGAGTGAGAGTGTGTGAGTGTGTAATCTGTGTAGTGTGTGAGTGAGAGTGTGTGAGTGTGTAATCTGTGTAGTGTGTGAGAGAGAGTGTGTAATCTGTGTAGTGTGTGAGAGAGAGTGTGTAATCTGTGTAGTGTGAGAGAGAGTGTGTAATCTGTGTAGTGTGTGAGAGAGAGTGTGTAATCTGTGTAGTGTGTGAGTGTGTAATCTGTGTAGTGTGTGAGTGTGTAATCTGTGTAGTGTGAGAGAGAGTGTGTAATCTGTGTAGTGTGTGAGTGAGAGTGTGTGAGTGTGTAATATGTGTAGTGTGTGAGAGAGAGTGTGTAATCTGTGTAGTGTGTGAGTGTGTAATCTGTGGTGTGTGAGTGAGTGTGTGAGTGTGTAAACTGTGCAGTGTTTGTGTGTGTAATCTGTGTAGTGTGTGTGTGTGTAATCTGTGTAGTGTGAGAGAGAGTGTGTAATCTGTGTAGTGTGTGTGTGTGAGTGTGTAATCTGTGTAGTGTGTGAGTGAGAGTGTGTGAGTGTGTAATATGTGTAGTGTGTGAGAGAGAGTGTGTAATCTGTGTAGTGTGTGAGTGTGTAATCTGTGGTGTGTGAGTGAGTGTGTGAGTGTGTAAACTGTGCAGTGTTTGTGTGTGTAATCTGTGTAGTGTGTGAGTGTGTAATCTGTGGTGTGTGAGTGAGTGTGTGAGTGTGTAAACTGTGCAGTGTTTGTGTGTGTAATCTGTGTAGTGTGTGAGTGTGTAATCTGTGGTGTGTGAGTGAGTGTGTGAGTGTGTAAACTGTGCAGTGTTTGTGTGTGTAATCTGTGTAGTGTGTGTGTGTGTGAGTGTGTAAACTGTGCAGTGTTTGTGTGTGTGTGTAATCTGTGTAGTGTGTGTGTGTGAGTGTGTAAACTGTGCAGTGTTTGTGTGTGTGTGTAATCTGTGTAGTGTGTGTGTGTGTGAGTGTGTAATCTGTGTAGTGTGTGAGTGTGAGTGTGTAATCTGTGCAGTGTTTGTGTGTGTGTGTAATCTGTGTAGTGTGTGAGTGTGAGTGTGTAATCTGTATAGTGTGTGTGTGAGTGTGTAATCTGTGTAGTGTGTGAGTGTGTGAGTGTGTAATCTGTGCAGTGTTTGTGTGTGTGTGTAATCTGTGGTGTGTGTGTGTGTGTGAGTGTGTAATCTGTGTAGTGTGTGAGTGAGAGTGTGTGAGTGTGTAATCTGTGTAGTGTGTGTGTGTGTGAGTGTGTAATCTGTGTAGTGTGTGAGTGAGAGTGTGTGAGTGTGTAATCTGTGCAGTGTTTGTGTGTGTGTGTAATCTGTGTAGTGTGTGTGTGTGTGTGTAATCTGTGTAGTGTGTGTGTGTGTGAGTGTGTAATCTGTGTAGTGTGTGTGCGAGTGTGTAATCTGTGTAGTGTGTGAGTGAGAGTGTGTGAGTGTGTAATCTGTGTAGTGTGTGTGCGAGTGTGTAATCTGTGTAGTGTAGTGTGTGTGTGAGTATGTAATCTGTGTAAAGTGGTAACATAAAAAGCAGGAGTTTTGCGACACTGCTCTACCACACAAATCTCTCAGAGAGCCGGAAACATCCGGAAGCCTGAATGTTTACAGTGTGACGGAGAATCTGCCGTCGTTCACGGTTTATCTGTCTTTCAACAAACACTCTCAGCCCTCAGTGTGTAAAATAAGTTAATATTGTCTTCCAGCTTAGTTACAGCCAGGAATTATTTAGGTTTAGGCCAGGTTTCAAAACCTCAAGCGCTCAGTGAGGACACGGTCAGAGCACTCAGTGAGGACAGGGTCAGAGCGCTCAGTGAGGACAGGGTCAGAGCGCTCAGTGAGGACAGGGTCAGAGCTCTCAGTGAGGACACAGTAAGAGCGCTCAGTGAGGACACGGTAAGAGCGCTCAGTGAGGACAGGGTCAGAGCGCTCAGTGAGGACACAGTAAGAGCGCTCAGTGAGGACACGGTAAGAGCGCTCAGTGAGGACAGGGTCAGAGCGCTTGGTGAGGACAGGGTCAGAGAGGACAGGGTCAGAGTGCTTGGTGAGGACAGGGTCAGAGAGGACAGGGTCAGAGTGCTTGGTGAGGACAGGGTCAGAGAGGACAGGGTCAGAGCGCTTCGTGAGGACAGGGTCAGAGAGGACAGGGTCAGAGTGCTTGGTGAGGACAGGGTCAGAGAGGACAGGGTCAGAGTGCTTGGTGAGGACAGGGTCAGAGAGGACAGGGTCAGAGCGCTTGGTGAGGACAGGGTCAGAGAGGACAGGGTCAGAGTGCTTGGTGAGGACAGGGTCAGAGAGGACAGGGTCAGAGTGCTTGGTGAGGACAGGGTCAGAGAGGACAGGGTCAGAGCGCTTGGTGAGGACAGGGTCAGAGAGGACAGGGTCAGAGTGCTTGGTGAGGACAGGGTCAGAGAGGACAGGGTCAGAGCGCTTGGTGAGGACAGGGTCAGAGAGGACAGGGTCAGAGTGCTTGGTGAGGACAGGGTCAGAGAGGACAGGGTCAGAGCGCTTGGTGAGGACAGGGTCAGAGAGGATATGGTTGTTAATAAATATTAAGAATTATTCTCAGGTCATTATTAGTTAGAAGAGCTGGAGCACATGGTGTTACAATGAACAGTGACATTACAGCAAACCTCAATTCTCCAATCCAAACAACTTCCAGATAAACATCCAGCTTCATCACAGCTGCTCAAGTTTATTTTCATCTTGGGTGTCAGAGAGAGAGAGAGAGAGAGAGAGAGAGAGAGAGAGAGAGGCTAATTAATACTCTAAAAACTTGCCATTTTTATTCAGTGTTTGTTTTTAGTCGCTCAGGTGTATCTATCATCAGGTGAGTCCTAAAAATAAAGTTTTAAGGGAACAAGCTGCAGAGGAACCGGGGACAGGGGACGAGGCTCAGAGGTTGAGCACAGAGCCACATTTTCACAGCAGGAAAGACAGATTTCCGCACGTTTTTTAAACCACTTTTACGAACCCGAGGACGAAATTCTCCTGGAGGTGTTGATGGTTCTGTTCGGATCCAGTGGAGGTTCTGATTCCCAGTGAATATTCACACTTCAGTTCCATTGTACAAGTTCACAGTTCTTATCATAGCATGGGCTCAATAGAGAAAGTCTCACCTTGTGTGTGTGTGTGTGTGTGTGTGTGTGTGTGTCCTGTGCAGCCTCCATTGTGATTGGGAAGTGGTGGTGTGAGATGGAGCCATGTTTGGAAGGAGAGGAGTGCAAGACGCTGCCGGATAACTCGGGCTGGATGTGTTCCTCTGGGAACAAGATCAAAACCACCAGGGTGAGAAGTCTGAGACATACACACACCTCTTACACACACACACACACACACACACACTCACACATTTACAATCACAAAGACTTCGGTAGTGACATTAAATATGTCACACTGAATTTTTCCACACTTAAGGCTGTGTGTGTGTGTGTGTGTGTGTGTGTGTGTGCTGTAATGTGCTGCAAAGCGTGTAGTTTATAAGTTATTCCCAAAAAGAGCTGTCAATTCTGTCTTTTGTCAATGCAGTGAAAGCCAGGGAAATGATGTGGTAGATTTATGTGGCTCAGTAAAAGTGGAACAGTGAAAGCCACAGAGACACGGGAGCTTTAAATCCCACACGTCTCCTTACTTACAGGAAAAAAGAAAGAAAAATGTGTCTGAAATGAAATATGCTTAATAACCTGCCTTTAGTTCATCATAAAAACATCATAAACACCTTCATAAACATAATAACCCTGCTGCTCATATACACTACTGTTCATACTGAGAGAGAGAGAGAGAGAGAGAGAGAGAGAGAGAGAGAGAGAGAGAGATAGTTGCAGACAGAGAGAGAGACAGACAGACAGAGATAGTTGCAGACAGAGACAGAGGAACAAAGTGATAGAGACAGACAGACAGACAGACAGAGATAGATGATGAGGCAGACAGAGATGTTGGTAAACAGAGACAGTGACAGAGGCGAAGAGAATGAGGGAGATAAATAGGCAGAGACACAGACAGACACACACAAGCAGGTAGACAGGAAGTGACACAGAGATAGAGGCAGACAGGTAGCAACAAAGCGATAAAGGAGGACAGACAGATGTGGAAAAAGAGGCAGACAGACAGAGAGAAAGATAGAAACAGAGACAGGCACAGAGATAGAGGCAGACAGGTAGAGACAAAGAGATAGAGGCATTGAGATAGAGGCAGGCAGACAGACACAGGGATAGAGGCAAACAGGCAGAGAAATTGAGATAGCGGCAGACAGGTAGAAACAGAGATAGAGACAGACAGAGACATTGAGATGGAGGCAGACAGGCAGAGACAGAGGCAGACAAACAAACAGTGACACAGAGAGGGACAGAGGCAGACAGAAACAGAGATAGAGGTAGACGGACAGAGACAGAGATAAAGCAGACAGACAGATAGGCAGGCAGGCAGGCAGGCAGGTAGAGATACCTAGAGACAGACAGGTAGTAACAGAGATAAAGGCAGACAGGTAGAAACAGACAGACAGAGATAGAGTCAGACAGGTAGAGACACAGAGATAGAGTCAGACAGACAGAGACACAGAAATAGAGTCAGACAGGTAGAGACACAGAAATAGAGTCAGACAGAGAAAGACACAGAGATAGAGACAGACAGGTAGAGACACAGAGATAGAGACAGGCAGACGGAGACACAGAGATAGAGTCAGACAGGTAGAGACACAGAAATAGAGTCAGACAGAGAAAGACACAGAGATAGAGACAGACAGGTAGAGACACAGAGATAGAGACAGGCAGACGGAGACACAGAGATAGAGAGACAGGTAGAAACACAGACATAGAGGCAGGCAAACAAACAGTGACACAGAGATAGAGGCAGGCAGACAGACAGGTGGACAGACAGACAGACAGGTAGTGAGACAGGTTAGCGGGGGTTTGTTCCCCTGCACATGTTGTCAGTGTTTTCTGTGGGCTGATGAAACGTTTTTAAACCCAGCTAAACTGAGCCGCGACGAGTCCGGATCATTCTCCTCCCACTTTCCACAGGTAAGATCTCTCCTCATTACTTCCTGTAGCACACAAACTCCACCTCACGCTACATGTACAGTATTATTACACCGATATCCTCACTACCCCTACGCCCTCCTCCAGGGCGCCTCGGCCGTGTAAAGTCCGTCCTTCAACACAACGCGTGTGTCTGTGAGACTGGACGCTGCCATTAATTTCAGTCAGAGCGGTGTTAATGCAGTGTTTCTCTAATATAATGACCTTGTGTTTTGAATCACGCGTAATTCTGCTGTACAGTGACCGCTGCTGCATGTGTAGAAACACAGGACTGATGACATCACCTCTACACCACATGTCCACTGAAGTGTAGCCTGTTAAAGTGTCCACCAAATCACACGTGAGGCTTCGCTGCTTTTCACACGTCTCCTGCGTTCAGAACACGTCCCTTCCACAGAGACATTTCTCTAGCTTTCAGACACTGTAACTCCGTCTCACACACACACACACACACACATCTAATTACACACACTAACAAACTGCATGTGTGAACAGGGTGTGTGAGACCGGAGTGTGTGTAAGAGTGGGGTGTGTGAGAAACAGGTGCATGTGTAAGAGCAGGCTGTGTGTGGATAGTGTGTGTGTGTATGAACAGGTGTGTGTGTGCAACAGGTGTGTGAGGCCGGAGTGTGTGTGTAAGAGCAGGGTGTGTGTGTGTAAGAGTGGGGTGTGTATTAGACCGGAGTGTGTGTGTAAGAGCAGGGTGTGTGTGTAAGAGTGGGGTGTGTGTGAGACCCGAGTGTGTGTGTAAGAGCAAGGTGTGTGTGTAAGAGTGGGGTGTGTGTTAGACCGGAGTGTGTGTGTAAGAGCAGGGTGTGTGTGTGTAAGAGT
>NC_080730.1:18631234-18701234 GCF_019097595.1 Hemibagrus wyckioides
ATTCACGATTGTTGCCAAAGCATTAAGTGGGATAAAGGGGAAAAAACAAAAATATTAAGCAATCAAATAAACAAATCTATAAAGATGAATCTCTCTGTCTGTCTGTCTGTCTTTCCCAATCCTTCTTACGCAGTCTTGCTCTAAAGCTGCAGTTTGTACACATTTGTGTTTGTTACACAGCAACAGAGTGGTGTGTGTGTGCGTGTGTGTGTGAGAGAGAGAGAGAGAGCACGTGCTCAGGGCAAAGCCGCAGGCCACAGACTTTAATTAGCTTCACTCAGTTCTGCACTGCTGAAACTCAGAGATTTCACTTACATACACACACACAGATACATCACCAGACACACACACAACTAGTTCTGCTGCAGCATCTCCTTCATCCCTGAGACAGTGTGTGTGTATCAGTCTGTGTGTGTGTCAGTGTGTGAGTCAGACAGCACATTATCAGCCTGTGTGAATGGTGGATATCATGATATTAAATATTTACACATCAGCAGAGCTGAGGAAGGAAAATGGATGCTCTGTGTGTGTGTGTGTGTGTGTGTGTGTGTGTCTGTGTTTTGCATTGTGCACTGTGGTCTGAAGATGTTTCACTACCCATGAACACAAAGAAAAGATTTTCTGTATCTGAGCACTAACCACACACACAGACACACACACACAGGTTAATGTTGGTAAAATGAAAACGTAAAGCCATTCTGTGTGAAGTCTTTATTATTATTAGTTTTTTTCTCTTTAGTTGGATGAAACCTAATGTAATCTTGTTAGTGAGAGATCCTGCTTCTTTTTTCTTTGATTTCTAATTTATTTTGATGAAGTGTAAATTAAATTCTGAAATGGTTCTACCACTACCATCATATACCACTATATACCACCACTACCATCATATACCACTATATACCACCACTACCATCATATACCACTATATACCACCACTACCATCATATACCACTATATACCACCACTACCATCATATACCACTATATACCACCACTACCATCATATACCACTATATACCACCACTACCATCATATACCACTATATACCACCACTACCATCATATACCACTATATACCACCACTACCATCATATACCACTATATACCACCACTACCATCATATACCACCACTACCATCATATACCACTATATACCACCACTACCATCATATACCACTATATACCACCACTACCATCATATACCACTATATACCACTCACTACCATCATATACCACTATATACCACCACTACCATCATATACCACCACTACTACATCATATACCACTATATACCACCACTACCATCATATACCACTATATACCACCACTACCATCATATACTCACTATATACTCACCACTACCATCATATACCACCACTACCATCATATACCACTATATACCACCACTACCATCATATACCACTATATACCACCACTACCATCATATACCACCACTACCATCATATACCACTATATACCACCACTACCATCATATACCACTATATACCACCACTACCATCATATACCACTATATACCACCACTACCATCATATACCACTATATACCACCACTACCATCATATACCACTATATACCACCACTACCATCATATACCACTATATACCACCACTACCATCATATACCACCACTACCATCATATACCACTATATACCACCACTACCATCATATACCACTATATACCACCACTACCATCATATACCACTATATACCACCACTACCATCATATACCACTATATACCACCACTACCATCATATACCACCACTACCATCATATACCACTATATACCACCACTACCATCATATACCACTATATACCACCACTACCATCATATACCACCACTACCATCATATACCACTATATACCACCACTACCATCATATACCACTATATACCACCACTACCATCATATACCACCACTACCATCATATACCACTATATACCACCACTACCATCATATACCACTATATACCACCACTACCATCATATACCACTATATACCACCACTACCATCATATACCACTATATACCACCACTACCATCATATACCACTATATACCACCACTACCATCATATACCACTATATACCACCACTACCATCATATACCACTATATACCACCACTACCATCATATACCACTATATACCACCACTACCATCATATACCACTATATACCACCACTACCATCATATACCACCACTATCACCATATACCATCACTACCACCATATACCACCACTACTATCATATACTACCACTACCATCATATACCACCACTATCACCATATACCATCACTACCACCATATACCACCACTACCATCATATACCACCACTATCACCATATACCATCACTACCACCATATACCACCACTACTATCATATACCACCACTACCACCATATACCACCACTACTATCATATACCACCACTACCATCATATACCACCACTACCATCATATACCACCACTACCATCATATACCACCACTATCACCATATACCATCACTACCACCATATACAACCATATACCATCACTACCACCATATACCACCACTACCATCATATACCACCACTATCACCATATACCATCACTACCACCATATACCACCACTACTATCATATACCACCACTACCATCATATACCACCACTATCACCATATACCATCACTACCATCATATACCACCACTACCATCATATACCACCACTACCATCATATACCATCACTACCACCATATACCACCACTACTATCATATACCATCACTACCACCATATACCACCACTAAGATCATATACCACCACTACCATCATATACCACCACTACTATCATATATCACCACTACCACCATATACCACCATTATCACCATATACCATCACTACCACCATATACCACCACTACTATCATATACCACCACTACCATCATATACCACCACGATCACCATATACCATCAATACCACCATATACAACCATATACCATCATTACCACCATATACCACCACTACTATCATATACCACCACTACCATCATATACCACCACTATCACCATATACCATCACTACCACCATATACCACCCCTAAGATCATATACCACCACTACCATCATATACCACCACTACTATCATATATCACCACTACCACCATATACCACCATTATCACCATATACCATCACTACCACCATATACCACCACTACTATCATATACCACCACTACCATCATATACCACCATGATCACCATATACCATCAATACCACCATATACAACCATATACCATCATTACCACCATATACCACCACTACTATCATATACCACCACTACTATCATATACCACCACTACCATCATATACCACCACGATCACCATATACCATCAATACCACCATATACAACCATATACCATCATTACCACCATATACCACCACTACCATTACTATTATCACTAGCACCATATACCATCACCACCATAATATATCACTACTACCACCACTATCACCATGTACCACCACTTCCTCCATATACCACCATATATCACAATATACCACCATATACCATCACTTCCACCATATACCACCACTACTACCATATACCACCATATATCATCATTACCACCATATACCACCACTACCATTACTATTATCACTAGCACCATATACCATCACTACCATAATATATCACTACTACCATTACTACCATCACATACCACCACTATCATATGCCATCATCACCTCTACCATCATGTACCATCACTTCCATCCCTACCACCATATACCATCGCTACAATCATATTCCATCACTACCACTATTTACCACCATATACCACCAAATCCAGTACTACCATCACTACCATAACTACCATCACTTCCACTGTATACCATCACTATCACCATATACCACCAATACAATTACTACCACCACTTCCATAACTATCACCATATACCATCACTACCATCATTCTACTCTCTCTCTCTCTCTCTCTCTCTCATTCTGTCTCTCTCCACCTCCCTCAGCCTCTCACTTTCTCTGTCTCTCTCATCTTGTCTCTCCACCTCCCTCTCTCTCTCGCCCTGTCTCTCTCTCATTCTGTCTCTCTCTTCCTACCTCTGTCTCTCACTTTCTTGGTCTCTGTCTCTCTCACTCCATCTCTTGCTCTCTTCTCTCAGTCGGTGTTTATGGCTGTTTGGGGGATAAAAGGATTACCATGTACAGTCAATGAGGAAAACAGTAGCACACTTTTGACTGAAGCTCTCTCTCTCTCTCTCTCTCTCTCTCTCTCTCTCTCTCTCCAGATTCATCCTAGGACTTAACCCACAGCTCCCATGCAGCTGCGCTCGAGCATCTCCTCTGTCCCAGCGGACTAAACCATTCCATCTAAGGGCAGTTGAAAGGGATTATCTGTGAAAGCAGGACGTAGAACATGCTCACGCTGACCACGAGCCAAGGAGCTTTGGTTTTTTGGGGGATTTTTTCTTTTTTTCGGACAAGAGTTTGAGCTGATCCGGACATCTCTTATTCTTAAAATGACTGGGACTGATCTCAGACGTGTTCCACCATCTATCTGTCTCTCACTCTCTTTCTCTTACTCTCACCCACACACACACATACACTGCATACCCTCATATGAAGATGTTTTTTCTAGCTAAATGGACGCTTCGGATCAGTGACTATAACAGAACTAACGGATCAGAGACGTCTGTTGTGCTGCTGATTATTCTGGGAGTTTGGAGTCGCTCTCTCGTGGCATGCTTGCTTCTTCTGGACTTCAGGAGCGTGTAGCCTGACTTCAGAACCCTTCACACACACACACACACACACATCTCCAGGGTCGTAGGTCAAACCCCAGTGCGGTCTCTCTCTCTCTCTCTTTTTTCTCCGTCAGCATGCTCGATGTACTTTGTGGGAGCTTTTATTCGTATTCTGTACATATGTGTGTATATATATATCTACATATATATAAAAAAAGAGAAGTTGTATGATCGTATATGCTGAAGAAGTGTTCACATGGTCCGAGGAGAGTGTGTGACTGTACTCGTGTTTCCTTACAGGAATGTCTACGGGATACGATCTTTCCTTATTGAGAAAAAAAATACGGACGGTACGCAAAAAAAAAAAACACACAGAAAGCCCGAGAATTAAAGAGTTGAAAATAAAAGTGGTATGTAATATGTAGATATTTGCAATTCTGCTTCAAGACAGGTTGCGTCTGCTACTCAGCTAACAGGCTAAATGTGCTAATAGCGTGCTAAAGGGTGGAGTTTGACTGATGGAAAAACGTCTCATAGACCTGATAGCGCTAGTATGTGTGTGTGTGTGCTTTACATACACTCCCTGCTAGAAAGAAAAGAAAAAAAAGGTAGAAATGATGCTAGTGGAATTACAGTAGACACACACACACACACACACACACACACACACGGGATCTGCTCCGAATTAAAGAGAACAATAAGAGTTTCTTACATTTTGTGCTTCTCTTCATTTTGTCATGTTTTATAATGTCAGAACGTCTCTAAGGGTTTAAAGTCAGGGGCGCCAAAACTATTTTTTTTGGGTATATCTAAGGGCGGGTTAAACGTATATACACACATATATGGTATAAAGTCTTAAATATGTCCATCACATCACAGTAGAATGAAATAATGAAAGTGATGTGAGGTTTGGTTCAAGTGAAGCATCAGATGAACGGCGCAGGAACGTCTGCACTTTATTTCAGCGTCAGACGAGACGTTCGGCGCACCTCCTGACGGTGAAGACACGGACTTCAGACAGCTCTGGATTAATGGGAGCGTTCTCCAAAGCATGAAAACGATCTTAATCTCGCCTTTAAAGCTGGAATCTGACTGTTTTTCATTACGACATCTAAAGAAAACAATTCTCAGTAGTAAGTAGAGCTTAAAGCTTGGACTTGTTTAATAATTCAGTTTATACAATTTTCCACTCAGCCAAAAGAATCGATCAGCCAGGTCACCTTCACTCTGTGACATTATTTACTGTTTTTTTATTTTTTAACTAATAAGCTACTAAGCAGGTTATTTTATTCACAGTACAACTTCCTGCATTGACTAATTATAGCAGCTATAAACGTCCTTCCCTCACGCAGCTTGTGCTGTTACTGAGAAACCAGGAAGTGTCCTGAAGACGTCAGGAAACCTGAAGATACGGCTTTACCTCAGACGCTGCATGAAACATATCCGTGTCACTGATGACACACCTTTTATTTTGTTTATGTACATGTTGTTACTATAGAAACTGCTGAAATCAGCAAACAGCGAATAAATTCAGAACCACGCTACGTCCTAAACCACACGAGACGCGGACACTCGAGCGACTGGATGATGTCTGAGGCACGTAGTCAACTTTAGTGTCAGACTTTCGGTCTGAGAGTGGTCAGACAGAGCCGAATAAGATTCTAGGTGAAATTGTGGAGTTTCTCTTGGATAAATTTTCTTTTCTTACATACTTTCAGTTTCTCCAACAGCAGAATCATTGTTTCTATAGTAACATCTCAGATAGCAAAATAGGTCTGGCCCAGATCTGCACTTACACTCGGCCCACATACCACAAAGAATGACGGCCCTTCGGTGGCCCATATCTGGTTTGCCAGAGGTGGGCCAAACATGGGCCAGCACAAGGCCAGCACTGGGCCACACCACACAAACCAAACCATAACCGGGCCACATCTGGCATGCCATCATATAAACAGTGCCATTACTGCCAGACCTGGTCCGCATCTGGTTGACGCACCACTTGCCATTCCAGAACTCAGCCAGCAGTGCCGGCTTAAGGCCAGATCTGGCCCAGACCCGTCTGCTATGTGGGATCATTACATAATCTAAGGCATTAAAAAATAGGCGTGTAACATAAAAAGGCTTCTGTGATACGGATATGTTTCATGTCTCCAGCATCTGAGGTAAAGTCGTGTCTTTAGGTTTTCTGACGTCTTCAGGACAGAGGAGTTTCCACTTCCTGGTTGCTCTGTGACAGGACAGGCTGTGTGAGGGAAGGATGTTTATAGCTGCTATAATTAGTAAGGACATACAGGAACTTAAATGGATAAAATGTGAATTGTTTCAGTTCCGTTTTCTCGAGTCTAGCACTGTAACTAACACAGAGTCATGAAGCAGCTGATGAAATGTTATAATTAGATCCCTAATGAACAAAGCCAAGCCGAGGCAAGGCAGGTGAGGTGAGGAAGGAACCCGGAGTGTCTGAGCTTCAGTCTTTCTGATTACAGCGGCAGCTCTACAGCACGCAGGTAAGACTCGCCAGATAAAAGGAGAGACTTTCTTGTTGAATTTGGTGTCTCGAGTGACCTGTTAAGATGCATAAAGGTTGTGTTGATTCTTGTGAATGTACGCCACCATGCTCTGCTCTGTTCTGTTCCACCAACGTGTGAAATCCTCACAATGAAATCTCACAAGTTCCATCGCAGACTCAATTATACTCTTCAGCGCTCGCATTTCTGTTCAATTGAATCATAACACGGTGTTCGGCGAAGCCGACAGTCAATTCCCAGCCGCGGCTCGACGTTCCGGCGTGGTGGCCTGCGCACATACATCACGAGCGGATCATTAATTTACACACACCCCTCGGTACAGAGCATTTCCTTTATGGCTGTTGCTTATTCATTCTGCGTATTCAATTAGGAAGCAGACTTTCAGCGGCGGGGGTGAAAAATAACCCTGCTGCTTTTCACAATAAAGCTCGCCGCCTGCTGGGGTTACTCACGTCTGCGCTCTCGCTCATCCCACTTCACTACGCTTCCGTTTAATCGTCTGGTCCGAGGGACGGCGTGATGGCGGCTGGGGGGAAAACGCTAGCCACGTTTAGCATTTTTGCTACTTCTGCTCACGTATTTTTACGTTTAAAGTTTAAAAGAGCACAGAGGAAATCCTCACAGTGAGGCGTTCTGACCTTCACAGCCACGAGATTGACCTCAACACGTCCTCTACTGCTGCGGCTCCATCCTCGGCTGCTTTAGTGCCTCGGTGCAGAGGGTGGAGGAGAAAAAACTCCTCCTGAAGCAGGTGAAGAACAGCGACGGCGTGCTGCGAAGGAGGATTCGGAGAAACCGCTGCTTCTGCACTGATAACAGAATTCATTTACCTCCCACTGCATCATTACCATCACAGTGAGGAAAAGACTCGGCGAGGAGAAGCGCAGCTACACGGGGAGTTTATTTAAAAAATAAATAAATAAACAGGCCGAGGATGCTGACTCGACCTCAGCGTTATATAATCAACCAGGAACAGCGTGTCGATTCGTCACCTTTACACAATACGTTACTGTGGAAAATGAAAACAAGAAGGAAGACGACTATATAACAACGATTTTTGATTCAGTAATCTGAGCTCTGCATGTGCATAAGACAGCTAATAACAGGTCATGTACATGTTATTAAGGTAATAGCTACAGAACTGGTGCATGCCGTTATAGGAAAATAATCAACAACAGCAAAGTGGTGTGATGTAGTGATGATTAAGTGTTTTATTCCATATGTATCATAGTAACATGGGAATGATAAAAGTTTTTATTCTGTAAAGAAGGTACTTTTTATCTGTTTATAGTTTTATGGTTCTATCAGCTATACAGACCGATACAGAGGCAGGATAATACGGTGTAATGTTGCTAACAACACTCCACATGAATTGTAGCTAGGCAGAGAATTCATAGAAAAAGAGCAAAAAAAAAACAGCCTTGTGTCTGTAAGCTCTGTTTTATTTTTAACATTTCGATTATTATCACAAGGTCGTTCAGACTGGACATCGTGTCACACCGTCTCCTGTTGACTGAATAAGTTTGAATCAGTTACACTCTGTATTCGTTTTGGACCGTTACTATAAACTGTGTCATGTTTTAAGGAAGCGGACATCTGATCATAAATGCTTGTGGATGATTAGATTAGATTAGATGGATGGACAAATGGACGGATGGACAGACAGATGGATGTATGGATGGATGGATGAATGGATGGATAAAGAGAAAGATGAAGGGATAGCTGGATGGACGCATGGATTGATGGACGGATGGAAGGACAGATGGATGGATTAAGGGATAGATGTATGAATGGATAGATGGATGGACGGACAGACGGACGAAAGAATAGACAGAAGGATAGATGGATAGACAGATATATAAATGTATGCATGTATTTATGTGTGTATGGATGGATGCATGGACGGACAGATGAAGGGATAGATGGTAGGAGGGAAGGATGGATGGAATGGAGGGATAGATGGAAGGATGGATGGACAAAGGGATAGATGAAAGGATAGATGGACAAATGGATGGATGGATGTATGGATGGATGGATGAATGGATGGATAGATTTGCGTTAGCATAGCCAACACTCCAACCCCCCAGTGTTCAAACCAAATCTACGCTCATGCTTTAAAGTGTTGAAAAGCTGCAGTTTCTCTGACTGTTAGAAAGCGCAGACACTGGAGACTCCTCCCATTACTGTCCAAAAATCTCACCTCACAGAAAACTGCTGCTGGCTTTTAATCTGTTAATGTGGCGTGGCGGTCCTTTACAAATCCCTGTGTAAGCTGTTGCTATAGAAACAACAACGTATTAGAACCAGCTGGAAGCAGTGATTTGCTACAGTCACAGCTGCTGTGAGAGGAAATTCATCAACAGTCCAACCAGTGGCTGACCAATCAGAGCGGAGGTGTAATGTTCGAGAGAGAAGGGAGCATTACAGTCTAATGAAGAGTTGAGAAAACACTTAAAAACACTTCAATTGTGTGAGTTATTACAAATCACGAATCTGAGAGCGTGTTGAACATCAATAAATGACACCGTGTAACAATAAACCAAAGCGAGCGCACACAGTTCAAGGCCCTTTAGAAAACCCTCTGCTGCTCCGCGACACTCGTATCTCAGGCTCCGAGTGTGTGTCTAATGCTGCACTCCAACGTCTCAATGTCAACGCTGATTGAGGAATTCTTTCATAAAGAGGACTTTAAGCGGAGCGGTCTCGAGAGCCGCTGCAGTATAAACCGAGACATCAATCAGCGTGTTCAGTTAAACTCCACTAAAGCACTGACGCCGTCTTCCCGTGTTTGGAGTCGGAATAATTATGCCGAGATTTAACAACAAGAACAAACAAGCCGCAATCGAGCGGGAACACAAACGGCGAGTGTGTGTACTCCATGAATAAGTAAACAGAAACATCACTCAGGCCTGCGTGAATCTCTCGCTCGGTGCATTCCCTGCTTCCACACGCCATCAAAACACCGAGCTTTCACAAAGAGCGGCTCTGCTATTAATTAAATGATCATTTCTCGCTCAGGTTCTTGTCTGGAAGCAGCTGTCGGTCGCGGGTCTCCAGGTGCTTCGGCTGGAAAACTCGCTCGTAGCTGATACGCAGAATGTAAAATGCACGCTGCTGAACTTTTGCTGCCATTGTGAAATGTCTGATGAAATACACAATGAGTTCATTTTAAAAAAAACTGTTGCGTTGGAAACATTCAGACGTTCAGTTATCTAGTGTCCGGGTCAGGGAGCGAAGTTATTATGAAGCATGAATTAATGGCATTTCTCTGCAGATCCATGTTATGTGAGAGGATTTCTAATGAGCCAGTGCAAGTTTGAAATAAAGTTTTAAGAAAATGTGCAAATATTCAAACATTAACACAAGTGTTTGGAAACTGTAAGGAATGCTCTAAAGCATCATTGGCTAATGCTCGGCGACGCAATTCTGCAAACAAACACACAACACGAAATAACGTTAATAAAGATAGCAAAACAAAAGCTGTGAAAAGATCAGCAGAGGAACTGGAACATCTTTTAACACTAAAACTAACCGGATAAAACATTTAATTCATAATAAACTCAGTGTGAGGAGCTCCGGGCGAGGGTGATGTGATTGTAGAGGAGGCAGGACGGACATGTGAGGATTTAAATTTTAATGGAAAATAAATGACACAGAGAGCACAAGCTTAGACACCGAAACACGGCAAGATGTCATACGCGGACTGGAGAGTGCTGCATGGTGATGTGTTGTAAGGATTTGAATGATTCCTTAATATGACTCGGGAACAACGAGTCATCTGAGAGAACGATTCATTCATTTTGTATTAGGTTCTGTAAGGGAAACATGATTAAGTTCATCTCCCGAATCGTTCATTCGTTCAATCAAGTTACCGCTTCATGGATCAGTATCTTAGAGTCAATAATACTGATGTAATGTTGTATAATATTTAGGAATCATCATAAGATTATCAGAAGACATGCATTTTCTGAAAAATAAATAAAGTTCTGTTCTTGTTCCTGTCAGTCTCATTGTGGCCTTGGTTGATTTATAGTTCTTTAGTTCTTATTCTAAATGTGATCGACGTTTGTGTCGAGGTAATTGCCTATTAACGCGTAACACTGTAATTATATTCTGCTGAAATGAACAAAATGACTCGGAAAAAGGATTCGTTCATTTTTCTGAACGAGATTCGAAGATCCGAGTCAGTAAAATGATCCGAACTTCCCATCACTAGTGACATGAACCGACAACGCTCAACAAGAGTCAGATAGAAGACATGACTCATTATCTTACACGTGACACGGGTGTAAACGGTCATGTGACGTAAAGTGTGAGGTGTAACCCTGAGAGCTAGCAGCACACAGCTAGCGAGGTGAGAATAAAACGTCTGACAGCAGGTGAGTGAACAGAGCAGCTCTTACCCAGTGTGTTGTTCACGATGACGCACTCAGACGCTCTCAGTCCTCCGCAACGTGGGATTCTGAAGCAATGAAAACAAAATCATGTTTTAGTTACAGCTGTGCTTTTCCAAAGACTGACAAAACCTCCATATGAGACATGTTCCACAATTTACTGAAGATAAAAATCTGTTGATTCTCCCAATTTATCCCACATCATATCCCAATAATCAGCTTATTCAGTGCATGCAGACAGACAGACAGACAGACAGGCAGACAGATAGATAGATAGATAGATAGATAGATAGATAGATAGATAGATAGATAGATAGATAGATAGATAGATAGATAGGCAGTCAGACAGACAGACAGACAGACAGACAGATAGATAGATAGATAGATAGATAGATAGATAGATAGATAGATAGATAGATAGATAGATAGATAGATAGATAGATAGGCAGTCAGACAGACAGACAGACAGATAGATAGATAGATAGATAGATAGATAGATAGATAGATAGATAGATAGATAGGCAGTCAGGCAGATAGATAGATAGATAGATAGATAGATAGATAGATAGATAGATAGATAGATAGATAGATAGATAGATAGATAGATAGATAGATAGATAGATAGATAGGCAGTCAGGCAGATAGATAGATAGATAGATAGATAGATAGATAGATAGATAGATAGATAGATAGATAGATAGATAGATAGATAGATAGATAGGGAGCCAGAAAGACAAATAGGCAGTCAGACAGACATTTAGATAGATAGATAGATAGATAGATAGATAGATAGATAGATAGATAGATAGATAGATAGATAGATAGATAGATAGATAGATAGGCAGCCAGAAAGACAGACAGACATATAGACAGACAGACAGACAGATAGATAGATAGATAGATAGATAGATAGATAGATAGATAGATAGATAGATAGATAGATAGATAGATAGGCAGCCAGAAAGACAGACAGACATATAGACAGACAGACAGACAGATAGATAGATAGATAGATAGATAGATAGATAGATAGATAGATAGATAGATAGATAGATAGATAGACAGATTATCCATCTGTTCAAATGATAACACTTTGTGGTCCTGATTTCAACCCAATTCGAACCCACATCAGATGAGGAGTAAAAAAAACAGACGAGATTCCGTCCACTTTTAGCTGCACTGTGTTACAGTATGACTGTATTATATACCCAGTGTGTATTTATGCAAATCATTATGTAAATATGTAACTGGGACATCGCAGACGAACAAGAAAGTCACACACCGGGGGAGCCGAGTGTCACCCTCGAAACCAGACACACACCTCCGGAGAGTAGAAAAGAATCAGATCATCTCTTAAAGAAACGAAAGGACACGGCGTCTCCCAGGAGAACTCCGCTTTACTGTAAACACCGAGAGCTCACGGCGTTCCGAGTTCTGCACTGTGGGTTAGATACCGGGTGCAAATCCAGTGCGCTTTTAAACCTTTCTGGCAGAACATCGGAACAAAATCAGACATCGTCAGCAATCACAATGCTGCTGATCTAAGAAAAAAAAAATGAGTAGAACTACAATCAACACATCTGGTCTTTCGTATCGAGCTTTAAGTATACTTACAGATGTTTGAATCGATGCCAAAATGTAAATCAGCTCATCTGGTGGTAGCAAGGTCATACACATCTCTACACAATTCTACATTTCACCATTTTTTTCCCAGATATTGCGCTCAGGAGAATGTCCTGCTGATGGACTGATCACAAAAAATGATCGAAAGACTGTAGAGAATAGTCTTCAGGGTCCTGGGCATACCAGATGACCAGAGGCTATTAAATACAAAACACTTTCAGGCATTTCACCTTGCTGTGACCTTGACCCTGTTTGGATCAATTCCAGAATCGAGTGGGTTCCTGCTCTGGTTCCAGTGATCAGCCCTTATAAACCCTACAATCATTAAACCTCTCATTCTTCAGATTTGTAATAAAAGTCTCAGGTGATGAGACAGATGGGGAATAAGAGTCTCAGGTGATGAGACACATATCTAATAAGAGTCTAAGGTGATGAGACAGATGGGGAATAAGAGTCTCAGGTGATGAGACAGATGGGTAATAAGAGTCTCAAGTGATGAGACACATATCTAATAAGAGTCTCAGGTGATGAGACAGATGGGTAATAAGAGTCTCAGGTGATCAGACAGATAGGTAAAAAGAGTCTCAGGTGATGAGACAGATATTTAATAAGAGTCTCAGGTGATGAGACATATGTAATAAGAGTCTCAGGTGATGAGACAAATTTGTAATAAGAGTCTTAGGTGATGAGACAGATATCTAATAAGAGTCTTAGGTGATGAGACAGATATCTAATAAGAGTCTTAGGTGATGAGACAGATATCTAATAAGAGTCTTAGGTGATGAGACAGATATCTAATAAGAGTCTTAGGTGATGAGTAAAATTGGACATTATATGTTGCCTCATATACACTTATACAATATATTTATATATTTATCTTACATATGCACACTGGACATACTACACTCTTTTGCATCACCATTTCAATGTTGACTTTAACAGACCTTTTACCTACATATATTCACATTCATACACTGTATCTTCTGTACATATAGAGTATACACATATATTTATTTTATATTGTTTTATTTTTCACATATACTATACATATACTATATTGTACTATATATATATATATATTTTTTTTTTTTTTTTTTTTTTTTTTTTGTGTGTGTTTGTTTTTATATTTTTATATTTTTACACTTTTATATCTGTTACACTTTCTTTTACACGTTTTCTTTCTATTCTTTCCTCTTTTATGTAAGACAGTCGTAAAAAGCATGTATGTGACAAATAAAATTTGAATTTGAGTCAAATATGTAATAAGAGTCTCAGGTGATGAGACAGATATCTAATAAGAGTCTCAGTAATGAGACAGATATCTAATAAGAGTCTCAGTAATGAGACAGATATCTAATAAGAGTCTAAGGTGATGAGACATACATTATATTGCCAAAAGTATTCGCTCACCCATCAAATATGTAATAAGAGTCTCAGTAATGAGACAGATAGGTAATAAGAGTCTCAGGTGATGAGACACATATCTAATAAGAGTCTAAGGTGATGAGACATACACTATATTGCCAAAAGTATTCGCTCACCCATCCAAATAATCAGAATCAGGTGTTCCAATCACTTCCATGGCCACAGGTGTATAAAATCAAGCACCTAGGCATGCAGACTGTTTTTTACAAGCTCAGTGAAATGATAGGATGATAGGATGCCACCTGTGCAACAAATCCAGTCGTGAAATTTCCTCGCTCCTAAATATTCCACAGTCAACTGTCAGCTGTATTATAAGAACGTGGAAGTGTTTGGGAACGACAGCAACTCAGCCACGAAGTGAAAGCTACAGCTTAGCCACTGACCCTAAGCGGAAAACATGACCGTATTAATGATTACACGTGTTACAGTCCAGCACACGAGACCCTGTGAACATACTGACCAGTCATAACGCAGCATTAACCAACACTGTGGTATGTGTGTGATGTCAGGAACTTCCTGTAATCATCTGAATACATAATCATCCGAAACAATCACAGAGACACGCGTGTATTTAAAAAACACTGTATTTTAGATTAGTTTGTAATGCTTGATTATCATCTCTCAGATGTTCCATATCATTAAAGCCTAACGATAAACCATCGAAATTTTAATTTGAGTCTCACACACATCACACCCCTGTGTACGGTGTTTTTGTGTAACAGCTCAGTGTGTGTGTGTGTGTGTGTGTGTGTGTGTTATTATGCCACAATATATTAAAAATCACCGCCACGTTAGTGGATCTGAAACTTGGCACCGAAACAACAACGAAATTCTGCAGCACACCCAAATATTCATCACCTACAAGTGGTGTGTAATATGAGCAGACTTTTTATTCATCCACAACAACTGTTTGCTGCCAGCGTCACACTTTATGTCCCTTCACCTGCTAGACGCCATAAAATTCGCTTCAGAAAATCTGGTCTTTTATTTCTGTGCATTCAATATCATCAAGTGAGGCAGAGTTTCACAGATGTCCCACTTACAGTAATTCAGTATCACATCTGTGTGTGTGAGACAGAGACAGACAGAGAGAGAGAGAGAGAGAGAGAGAGAGATAGAGAGAGAGAGAGAGAGAGAGAGAGAATAACCACTTCATTAACTGCTAAAGAAGCAGTTCAGCATAAACATGAGCAGTTTATCACACAAGTGCTTCCTATTTTCATGCTCACTACCAGACTCCAGCGTGAGGAGCTGCTCTAAGACGTGTCACTTCCTAGGAACACTTGACTCTGAATCTCACCGGTTATCAGACAGCTCCACCCCAAATCCTCCGCTCAGCCCATATCATTTGCACAGCAAATTCCGAGTGCAAGAGTCAGGAGAAGGCCGTAATTACCAGGAGCGACTGCGACGTCTAATAAGAGACGTAATTAAGAAAACGAATAAGGTGTCAATCCCCTTTCCCTGCGCCGTCACAGAGATGATTAATCTCTCGCCCGGCTAATTTGATTTGCGACAAGCAAAGGGGCGACCTGGGAAGTCCTCCCTGTGCAGAAAAAGAGCAAATGCCAAGAGCAAGGGGCATTAATAAAACATGAAGTGCTACCTGAGTGAGAAAAGCCAGGGTCTGACTGTAACTGTGTGTGTGTGTGTGTGTGTGTGTGTGTGCGTTTGTGTTGATCTTGGATTGTGTTGCATCACATGATCTCCACATCTCAATTCAACATAAAGCCCTCAGAGAAGCAGTAAAGTTCATTCTTCAGTAGGACGTTCTTCATAGAATGTTTTCGTGACATTTGCACAGCTACTGTAACTTATACAAAGCTAACTGTAGAGAAGACTCATTCATCCATCCATCCATCCATCCCCCTACTCATCCGTTCACACACCACCCACTCATCCGCTCACACACCACCCATTCATCCATCCATCCATCCACTCACTAATTTATTAACTCATCCGCTCACACATCCACTCCCTTAACCATCCACTAATTTGCACACTCATCCATTTCCTCATCCACCCACACATCCACCCACTCATCCACCCACTCATCTGCTCCCTTAGCCATTCACTCATCTGCCCACTCATCCATTTCCTCATCCACCCATTCATCCACAAACTTCATTTACACTCATCTATCTTCAAATCCACCCATTCATCAACCCTCTCAACCACCAACTCATCCACCCACTCATCCATCCACACATCCACCCACTCATCCACCCACTCATCCATCCACACATCCACACACTCATTCACCCACTCATCCACCAACTGATCCATCCACACATCCACACACTCATTCACCCTCTCATCCACCCACTCATCCACCAACTGATCCATCCACACATCCGCCCACTCATCCACCAACTGATCCATCCACACATAGACCCACTCATTCACACTCTCATTCATCCACACATTCACCCACTCAACCAGTCACACATCCACTCAGACATCTACTCAGACATCCACACTCTCAACCACCAACTCATCCACCCACTGATCCATCCAAACATCCATCCACCCACACATCCACCAACTGATCCATCCACACATCCACCCACTCATCCAGTCACACATACACTTAGACATCCACCCTCTCAATCACCAACTCATCCACCCACTCATCCACCCACTCATCCATCCACACATCCACCGACTCATCCGTCTAGCCAACTATTCACTCAGCTTCCCACTCCTACATCCACTATTCCACATGCTCATCCATTCACTCAGCAGGCTGCAGTGTCATGAAGAGTTGTGCAGGTTCATCTGAACTGAGCTACATCCTGACACACATACTTAACCAGCGAGAGGGATCAAAGTGCACAGTAAACTCCACCGCTACAGCATATGGTGATTAAATTGGATTCAAATTATATACTAACACAGTTATTTTTTGCTAACATTATGCTGAAGGGTGGCTAGTAGCTTTCACATCTTATTAGCTGGAATATGATGACATTTCAGTCAAATTCCTCTGTCGTGACAGGCCTCATTAATTCACAACATGCCTACAGTGCATCAAATCCTCCACTTTCTTCTCTCTGCCTGGAAATCCACTGTAAAGTAATTAGAGGAGGAAAAAAAAATATTTTGGCCCAAGTACTACCCAAAACACTTCACCTGAGAATACAAAAACCAAAAAGATGTAAACACTGAAATAAATATAACTCAGCTCTCCAGCAGCTTAATGGGATTTTCCATTTTAAACCTCATCACCTCTGTTGGAGATCCATTTGGCGGAGAAAGGCCATTTCTTTAGTTTCTGATCCCTGCCTCAGATCCCAAGGCTGAAAAACTGCTATTAATTGGGTGCAAGAGCCAGAAACACTGTTTCATCTGTCACACCAAACTGTAAGCAATATAATTAACATGTGTTGGTTCATTTGCATTCAGCCACTTAGCGTACTGTAATGCTTTCACACAGATCCGAGGATCGCAGGTGCTTTTTATACGGACACTACAGCTGCGGCTGTTTAGCATGCTGTAAACATAAGCGTGTAATTACTCGAGTTTTTCTCATAAACACAGTTTCACATCAACACATTTCCCATTAATAAGAACTAAAGAGCTTAGCTGAGGCACCGGGTTGCTAGACATTGCTGAGGAATCCATCCTAATGACTTCTGAACTTATTGAGCAAACAGCAACATGGTTATCTAAAAAAAATCTGGTTGAAGCACACAAATAACCGTCCATTCAGGCATCAATCTGCCCAGCCATCCTTCCACCTGTACATCCAGACATTAACCATCCAATCCATCCATTCATCCATCCATCCAGGCCTCGATACATACAGAAATCCATCTAACCATCCCTCTGTTCCTCCAGCCATCAACTATTCATCCTTTCAGCCATCAGTATGTCCATTCATCCTTCTTCTTGTATCTATTCTTCCATCCATCCATCCAGGCCCCTACATACAAAAATCCATTTATATATCTATCCATTCATCCATCCATTTATACATCTATCTATTCACCCATACATACATACAAGGATCCATCCATCCATTTATCCATCCTTCCATCTATCCCCCCAGCCATCAACGATCCATCCATTTAGCCACCAGTATGTCCATTCATCTTTCCACCTGCACATCTAGCCAATCGATTCAATCACTCATCCATTTGTCCATTCTTCCATCCAGGCCCCCATTCATCCATACATACATACATACATACATCTACTAATCAAGCATCTTTTCATCCGTTGTCTATCCATCTATCCCTCCAGCCATCAACCATCCATCCAGGCTCCCATAGATACAGACATCTATTTATACATCAATCCATTCACCCATCCATCCATTCATACATCTAGCCATCAACGATTCATCTACTGACCCATCAATTTGTCCATCCATCTATCTGTCCATCCATTCATTCATGTATCAGTATGTCCATTCATCCTTCCACCTATACACACAGTCCTTAACCATTCAATCTATCCAGTCACTCATCCATTCATCCACCCACCTGTATATACAGCCATCCAACCATCCATCTCTCCAACCATCAAACATATGTTAATATGTCTATTCATCCTTCCACCTATACAGCCAGCCATCCATATGTACATCCAGTCAAACATCCATTTATCCATCCATCCATGTGCCAATCCAATTATCCTTTCATTCAGCCATCTAAAACCTGTGGATAAACCCATCCTTTCACCCATCCATTCATCAATCTTTTCACCCATCCATTTCTCCATCCTCCCATTAATACACTCACTGGATTTCATCATATACAACAGTTTTGTCACTATTTTATAACAGCAATAAATGAGCTACAGTGATTTGCCGATCAGGCCTAACACCATAACCTGTGATAAAAATTGCTGTAATGTTTCTTGTTTTGTTGCCAGCACGTAAAATACAAAACTAAATATCACAATCACCTTCTTAACCTCTTGCTACATAACAACAGAGCGCAGTTCAGCAGGATTCTCGCTGTGATGTTGATTATCCACTCAGTAATTCAGCGACTGATAAACACTCTCACCTCTGCTTTCATCACAGTAAAATATATTCATTATTGGCGATGTAATAAATGTTTTAATTATTGGTAATGTAATTAACTGCTACTAATAGATCTTAAACCTTCTCCCCGAAGCTAATTGATTCCTCTGACTTACGCCAACCTCCTCAGCTGAGACCTTTCCTTTAATTAGCGCCTTGTTTTGCATACAGTCCCTCGGTCCCGGAAGCGGTTCCATGGGGAGATGCTGATTGGCTTCAGCGACGATCCCTACGGCTCTGATAATCCACAACGGTCGTCACTGTCACTTACACACACACACGCACACACAAAACGCACGTCTCACCACGGGAGATACTGTTTAAATCGGGGACAAGTGCAGCTGTAATTACTGCTGGTGTTAATCATAGAAGGGAACCTCAAGGATAAGGAGACAGAGCCTGAGCGTACATAAACAAACATACATGAGTGATATCTGTTAGGGGAATTCTACACCTTGCATTCTGCTGAAGTGAAGTGGTGTATAAACTGACCCTATAATCATCCCACCTATGATTTCGGGCAAGTTCACAGAGATCTGGCTGGAAGGGTACAGCAGGTTTTCTCGGCTCCTCTCAGAAGGGATGGAAGTGACAGACCCGGCTGGGTGGCATCATTTCCAGGGCTGTGTGGCATCACAGTCACAGCATGTTGCACCACTGGGGTGAAAGAAGAGCAAAACAAGTTCCACGACAAATATAACCCTGCTGGACTCATGTGCCATATCACTGTCAGAAAACTTCTCGCTCCGCTCCAGCAGGTGGAAATTCTTTCAGGATGTTGTGCTTGTAAAACATTTTTCAGAAACTTCGTGACTAGAAGCTTGGCTTATTGGCTTGAATGGACAAGCAGATTCAAAGGAATCTTAAGTATTAAGGGATTCTTCCAGAGATCAGACCATTCCAGGATTTAATTCCAAAAGGGCCAAAAGGACACATGTTCAGTTTTATTTAAATAATAAAAGAAGCCAAACAGGTCAAAAGCAGGAACAATGAAAAGGGAAGTTGAGCCTTGATTTAGATGCAAAGCACAAAAAGACTTGTGTAGAAGAAAGGAACAACAATCAGGGGCTTAATACAAATCATTCATTCAGTCACTGATATTCAGAAAAACCTTTGTCCTGGTCAGGAAAACAGTGGATCCAGAGCCGATCCCAGTAACGCTGGTCATAACACCAAGGGGCAATTCGGCATATTCCACCCAAATGGAGGTTTTCTGACAATCAGAGGAAAGCAAAGAACCCAGAGAAAATCTACACAAAATCAAGAAACATACATGAACCTGACCTAAGCATTGAACCCAGGACCCTGGAGCAAGCAACACAATCAGGTAACAAATCAATGACCTGAAAGGATTGGAGACAAGATGAAAATCCAAACGAATAAATAAAAGCATGTGATTGTTGCCTGGATTTGAGCGAGTTTGTGATGTTATTGTGATGGCTGGATGACTGGATCAGAGCATCCCCAAAACTGCAGCTCTTGTGGGGTGTTCCCGGTCTGCACTGGCCAGTATCTATCAAAAGTATCCTTTAGGTCCTGCATGGAGGCCCCACCTTGCAACTTACAGGACTTAAAGGATCTGCTGCTACCATCTTGGTGCCAGATACCTCAGCACACCTTCAGGGATCTAGTGGAGTCCATGCCTCGACAGGTCAGGGCTGTTTTGGCAGCAAAAGGGAGACCAACACAATATTAGGCAGGGTTAGGGTTAGGTCTGATCAGTGTATATGATTATACTGATTTTGGCAGAAAAATGTAATAATAATAATAATAATAATAATAAATTCTGCTCACTTCAGTATTATTCTCTTCCTGCATTCATCAGTTCAGCCACTCTAGCTGCTGCTTTGCCCTGACCTGCACTAGGATGCAGAGAAAAATCAATGCCTCTTATGAAACAAGAACTTATACAAGAGCTGCACATTTCAACAAAGCATCCCTCCTGACCTGAACCACTCCTGCGGGTCAAAGTGCCTCGTCTCCTCCGCCCGCGAGTAACACGCTGAGAAGGAAGGAAAAGAGGGTGAATTGGCTAAATGGCCTGGTGTTGTAACTCCCACGGCGAGTCTGAAAGAGCAGTTAGTCAGGTCAGAGCTGCTGTTTCCTTACACTAAAGAACTTGTAATACTCAAACACACACATTTCTGCCTCTAGAGAAAGAGTGTGATGTGCAGGATGGACTAACCATGTTTTCCTGGAAACACCTCATGCACTTTATCCAATCAACCAATCATGTGGCAGCAGCTAGGTCTAACGATGAAGACACAGGATAAGAAACTGGAGAGGACAGGAAGTCTGCAGTCGCAGGAATAACCACTTGGAATTAGCGTGTTGAGCAGAAATGCAGCTCGGAAAAACACAAAAGGAGAAAATTGCAGGAGGATCCACTTCCAAGATGAATCTGAGACTACGTTGAACGCGGAATCTGGAATTATATATATACCAGATCAGTTCTGGTGAGTCCGTGTCCGCTGTAGCCTCTCACTTCCTGAAAGAAATAAAGCAGATTCAGTCTCCTGCTGTTGTAGCTCATCCGCTTCGAGGTGCTTTTCTGCTCACGAGTAGAATGCCAAGTATGTGACAGAGAAATAAAAAATAATAATAATAATCTATAGCGGGTCTAGATCGTGTTTACTGCCTATAGTTACTCCATATAGAGGCATATAATATCCTTGGGTTTTCTCATTAAGTTGTCTTTATTTGTCACATATACATTACTGCCCAGTGAAATTCTTTCTTCACATATCCCATCCTTGGGGGTTGGGGTCAGAGCACAGGGTCAGCCATGATGTAGTACCCCTGGAGCGTGGAGATTGTGAGGGCCTTGCTCAAGGGCCCAATTGTGGCAGCTTGGCAGTGCTGGGGCTTGAAGTCAGATCTTCCGGTCAATGACCCAGAGCCTTAACCACTTGAGCTTTCACTGCCCATTAAATCATTAATCATTATTATTATTATTATTATTATTATATATTATATATTATGCTGATTAACTGGTGGTTGCTCTGCCGATGTTTCATGTAAATCACTCGATGCATTAAAGCTCATTAAGCTGAAACTGGGGCAGAAGTGGAGAGGAGGAGAAAGAGAGGGGGGAAAGGTGTGAGAGAAACAAAGTGTGAGGAGAGAGTGAGAGTGAGAGAGGGAGAGAGAGAGAAAGAAAGAAAGAAAGAGAAAGAGAGACAGAGAGAGTGTGAGAGAACAGAAAGGTTGAGAGCAGTGTGAGTCATCTGTGGGTGATGGCACTAAGCCACTAGACATGAGGGTTAGGGTGAGTTCAGAGTCTGATTGTGTACACAGACATGTGTAGACCAGGTACATGTACACTCACACACACACTTCTTAGGCAGGCTGCCAGTAGACACATGTCTCCAGTGAAACGTGTGTCACTGCAACAGACTTCCATTTTCATTTTTAAAAGAAAAGACGAGAATTCATTTTTAACGTCTTCTTGTTTAAAAGTGAACGAAAGTGACACTCAAGGGTGAGAAGGAAAAGTAATCGAAAAGTTTGATTTCTCTCTCTAATTAGCTTTCATTTGGCACATGTTTTTGTCTATCAGACGAACGTTTCCCCGGTGGCTTCGGCTTCAAGTGACGGCAGCATGAGACACAGAAGGGCTAGCGGTGCGAGTGCGAGTGTGTGTGAGTGTGAGGTGACGCTGGCGATGGGAAACTCGGGAAACAAACAAAAAGAAAAGTTTCACGAGACGGATCCTTTCAGTCAAGGGCTGATCAGTGAAGAGAAATGTTGCTGGTTTAAATGTGTTGTTGCATCATGACTTTTTGTTTTCTAGAGAAAGGATTCAGAAGTCACATCACGCCAGAAGTGACAAACTAAATAAGATTACTAGCTGGCCGCGACACTGGGGTGAGACACTGGAGTGAGTTACACTGAGGCTTTCAGGGCAGGAACAGAAACCCTGGACTAATCCCTTATTTTTTTATTAAAGTGATGTGAATTATGTACAATTACACATGGAACGATATGCTTTAAGAAAAAGAAACGTATTTATAATTACTGCCTGTCATATTTACCTCACAGCTACTGAGCTAATCGGTAATTTCTTGTAAAGCACCGCTGCAGTTCTTACCAAATATAAATTTCCTCTAAAAAACAATTCTTGCAGAAATGTTTACTAAAGCACTCATTTTTAAAATATACTTCAATAAAAAAAAGTGAAGAGGATAAATATAAAGAATTAGTGATGGACCATTCACAATGTTTCCCAGCACAAGCAAAACTACATAGACATTAGAACAAAACTACAGAGGAGCCTTCATTCACAATCACTGGCTTTCGTTACTTGGCTAGCGTGAGCTATTACAAGAGTTGTAGCTAGTTAGCTACTACGGCTAAACCAGGACTAAACCTTTTTATTATCCATTTCTAGCCTTTTGTTTGTCAGTAAAAAAATAAAAGCAGTGCAATCTTACAGGGGATTTCTCCATGATCATGAAACATCACTAATTTGTCCCAAACAGATGTCCAGGTCCAGGAGAAATCACCAGGCCATGATGAAATGTAGTAAAGCGAGCTACAAACACACGTCTCTCAGAGACTCAGCTCTGGAGTGTTGGGGTTGTGCTTTGTGCTGCGTTACTCATCTGATTATCACTAACACCTGTCCTGCTCTCACCTCGTTACTGTCTGCACTCCCCTGGCTGCACATGTCGAAACTTTAAAACACTCGCATTTGGGCGTATTTAGTAAAACTGCAATTTTTTGTTGTATTTTTTAAGATGAATGCTTGTATTTTGTGTGCAGTCATGTTGTACAACCACAACTAATAAACACACATAATAAACACACATAATAAACACAGAATAAACACAAACAGAATAAACACACAGAATAAACACACACATAATAAACACACACAATAAACACACATAATAACACACACAATAAACACACATAATAAACACACACCTAATAAACACACATAATAAACACACATAATAAACACAGAATAAACACAAACAGAATAAACACACAGAATAAACACACACATAATAAACACACACAATAAACACACATAATAAACACACACAATAAACACACATAATAAACACACACCTAATAAACACACATAATAAACACACATAATAAACACAGAATAAACACAAACAGAATAAACACAGAATAAACACACACAATAAACACACATAATAAACACACACATAATAAACACACATAATAAACACACATAATAAACACAGAATAAACACACACAGAATAAACACACACAATAAACACACACATAATAAACACAGAATAAACACAAACAGAATAAACACATAGAATAAACACACACAATAAACACACATAATAAACACACACATAATAAACACACATAATAAACACAGAATAAACACACACAGAATAAACACACACAATAAACACACACATAATAAACACACACATAATACACACATAATAAACACACACATAATAAACACACAGAATAAACACACATAATAAACACAGAATAAACACACACAGAATAAACACACACAGAATAAACACACACAGAATAAACACACATAATAAACACAGAATAAACACACACAGAATAAACACACATAATAAACACAGAATAAACACACAGAATAAACACACATAATAAACACACACATAATAAACACACATAATAAACACACATAATAAACACAGAATAAACACACATAATAAACACACACATAATAAACACAGAATAAACACACAGAATAAACACACACATAATAAACACACACATAATAAACACACAGAATAAACACACAGAATAAACACACATAATAAACACAGAATAAACACACATAATAAACACACATAATAAACACACACAATAAACACACATAATAAACACACAGAATAAACACACAGAATAAACACACATAATAAACATAGAATAAACACACACAATAAACACACATAATAAACACACACAATAAACACACATAATAAACACACAGAATAAACACACACAATAAACACACATAATAAACACACACAATAAACACACACAATAAACACACACATAATAAACACACACATAATAAACACACATAATAAACACACACAATAAACACACATAATAAACACAGAATAAACACACAGAATAAACACACACATAATAAACACACACAGAATAAACACACAGAATAAACACACATAATAAACACAGAATAAACACACACAATAAACACACATAATAAACACACACAATAAACACACATAATAAACACACACAATAAACACACACAATAAACACACACATAATAAACACACATAATAAACACACACATAATAAACACACACATAATAAACACACATAATAAACACACAGAATAAACACACAGAATAAACGCAGAATAAACACACAGAATAAACACACAGAAGAAACACACACAATAAACACACATAATAAACACACATAATAAACACAGAATAAACACACATAATAAACACAGAATAAACACACAGAATAAACACACATAATAAACACAGAATAAACACACACAATAAACACACAGAAGAAACACACACAATAAACAAACATAATAAACACACATAATAAACACACAGAATAAACACACAGAATAAACACAGAATAAACACACACAGAATAAACACACATAATAAACACAGAATAAACACACAGAATAAACACACATAATAAACACACACATAATAAACACACATAATAAACACACATAATAAACACAGAATAAACACACATAATAAACACACACATAATAAACACAGAATAAACACACAGAATAAACACACACATAATAAACACACACATAATAAACACACAGAATAAACACACAGAATAAACACACATAATAAACACAGAATAAACACACATAATAAACACACATAATAAACACACACAATAAACACACATAATAAACACACATAATAAACACACAGAATAAACACACAGAATAAACACACATAATAAACATAGAATAAACACACACAATAAACACACATAATAAACACACACAATAAACACACATAATAAACACACAGAATAAACACACAGAATAAACACACACAATAAACACACATAATAAACACACACAATAAACACACACAATAAACACACACATAATAAACACACACATAATAAACACACATAATAAACACACACAATAAACACACATAATAAACACAGAATAAACACACAGAATAAACACACACATAATAAACACACACATAATAAACACACAGAATAAACACACATAATAAACACAGAATAAACACACACAATAAACACACATAATAAACACACACAATAAACACACATAATAAACACAGAATAAACACACACAATAAACACACATAATAAACACACACAATAAACACACATAATAAACACACACAATAAACACACACAATAAACACACACATAATAAACACACATAATAAACACACACATAATAAACACACACAATAAACACACACAATAAACACACACATAATAAACACACATAATAAACACACACATAATAAACACACACATAATAAACACACATAATAAACACACAGAATAAACACACAGAATAAACGCAGAATAAACACACAGAATAAACACACAGAAGAAACACACACAATAAACACACATAATAAACACACAGAATAAACACAGAATAAACACACATAATAAACACAGAATAAACACACAGAATAAACACACATAATAAACACAGAATAAACACACACAATAAACACACAGAAGAAACACACACAATAAACAAACATAATAAACACACAGAATAAACACACAGAATAAACACACATAATAAACACAGAATAAACACACACAATAAACACACAGAAGAAACACACACAATAAACAAACATAATAAACACACATAATAAACACACAGAATAAACACACAGAATAAACACACATAATAAACACACATAATAAACACAGAATAAACACACACAATAAACACACAGAAGAAACACACACAATAAACAAACATAATAAACACACATAATAAACACAGAATAAACACACAGAATAAACACAGAATAAACACACACAATAAACACACATAATAAACACAGAAGAAACACACACAATAAACACACAGAAGAAATACACACAATAAACACACACAGAATAAATACACACAATAAACACACATAATAAACACAAACAGAATAAACACACAGAATAAACACACAGAATAAACACACAGAATAAACACACAATAAACACAAACAGAATAAACACACAGAATAAACAAAAATAATAAACACATAATAAACACACATAATAAACACACATAATAAACACACATAATAAACACAGAATAAACACACACAATAAACACACAGAATAAACACACAGAAGAAACACACACAATAAACACACATAATAAACACACAGAAGAAACACACACAATAAACACACATAATAAACACACATAATAAACACAGAATAAACACACACAATAAACACACAGAATAAACACACAGAAGAAACACACACAATAAACACACATAATAAACACACATAATAAACACACATAATAAACACAGAATAAACACACAGAAGAAACACACACAATAAACACACATAATAAACACACATAATAAACACAGAAGAAACACACACAATAAACACACAGAAGAAATACACACAATAAACACACACAGAATAAATACACACAATAAACACACATAATAAACACAAACAGAATAAACACACAGAATAAACACACAGAATAAACACACAATAAACACAAACAGAATAAACACACAGAATAAACAAAAATAATAAACACATAATAAACACATAATAAACACACATAATAAACACAGAATAAACACACACAATAAACACACAGAATAAACACACAGAAGAAACACACACAATAAACACACATAATAAACACACAGAAGAAACACACACAATAAACACACATAATAAACACACATAATAAACACAGAATAAACACACACAATAAACACACAGAATAAACACACAGAAGAAACACACACAATAAACACACATAATAAACACACATAATAAACACACATAATAAACACAGAATAAACACACAGAAGAAACACACATAATAAACACACATAATAAACACAGAATAAACACAGAATAAACACACACAATAAACACACAGAAGAAACACACAGAAGAAACACACATAATAAACACAGAATAAACACACACAATAAACACACAGAAGAAACACACACAATAAACACACATAATAAACACACATAATAAACACAGAATAAACACAGAATAAACACACACAATAAACACACAGAAGAAACACACACAATAAACACACATAATAAACACAGAATAAACACATAATAAACACACAGAATAAACACACAGAAGAAACACACAGAAGAAACACACACAATAAACACACATAATAAACACACATAATAAACACAGAATAAACACACATAATAAACACAAACAGAATAAACACACAGAATAAACACACAGAATAAACACACAGAATAAACACACAATAAACACAAACAGAATAAACACACAGAATAAACAAAAATAATAAACACATAATAAACATGCATAATAAACACACACAATAAACACACACAATAAACACAAACAGAATAAACACGCACAATAAGCACACATAATAAACACATATAATAAACACAGAATAAACACAAACAGAATAAACATAAACAGAATAAACACACAGAATAAACACAAACAGAATAAACACACAGAATAAACACAAACAGAATAAACACGCAGAATAAACACACATAATAAACACAGACAATAAACAAACATAATAAACACACATAATAAACACATATAATAAACACAAACAATAAACAAACATAATAAACACACATAATAAACACATATAATAAACACAAACAGAATAAACACACACAATAAACACACACAGCAAATCTTTTCCAAACTCTCACCTCACACTAAACTTTTAGATTTGTTAGCATTAGCATTTTAGTTAATAAATTAAATAAAACAGATTACTTTTGAGATTTTTGTTGCTTTATTTGGTCGTGTTGGATCAAGTGCCTGATAAATATGTCCAGACTTTAAGTACTTTAAATCCTGCTATAAAATACGAAGTGGATGCTCCTCAGTCCTGCTCTTGGTGGATGTTGTGATGATGATGATTTATGAGCTATAAGTACAGTTATACACACAAAACATGACACCAAGTATTACACTGCATTCATATACAGTACAGTATATACTGTTCTAATAGAAAAGAAGTGAAAAGTTGAATTTCAACACACACACACACACACACACACCTGTGTAAAGCAGTACTTTTTGTGACGTGGTCAGCCGCAGTGTTGTGCTGCAGGTACGGTGTGCAGGAGAGTCAGATCTCTCGTCCTGCCAGCAGTGTGTGTCCTGAATGCATCTGATTAGAGAGACGACCTGAATTCTCACACAGCTGTAAGATCACACGCTTTCTCACAAACTCGACTCTGTACCTCAAATTCAGTACAAATTAATATGATTAAAATCGTAAGTAAGTGAGTCAGTGAGTAAGTGAGAGAGTCAGTGAGTCATTGAGTGAGTGAGTCAGTAAGTGGGTGAGTAAGTGAGTCAGTGAGTGAGTTAGTGAGTCATTGGGTGAGTCAGGGAGTCAGTGAGTGAGTCACTGAGGGTGTCAATGAGTCACTGAGTCAGTGAGTCATTGAGTGAGTGAGTCAGTAAGTGGGTGATTAAGTCAGTGCATCAGTAATTGAGACAGTGAGTCAATGAGTGCTCAGGGAGTCAATGAGTGAGTGAGTCATTGAGTGAGGCAGTGAATCATTGAGTGAGTGAGTCAGTGAGTCATTGAGTGAATCAGGGAGTCAGTGAGTGAGTCAGTGTGTCAGTAATTCAGTCAGTGAGTGAATGAGTGAGACAGTTAGTTAGTGAGTGAGTCATTGAGTGAGTGAGTCAGGGAGTCAGTGAGTGAGTGAGTGAGTGAGTGAGTCATTGAGTGAGTGAATCAGTGAGTCAGGGAGTCAGTGAGTGAGTGAGTGAGTGAGTCATTGAGTGAGTGAATCAGTGAGTCAGGGAGTCAGTGAGTGAGTCATTGTGTAAGTCAGTGAGTGAGTGAGTCAGTGAGTCAGTGAGTTACCCTGGGTGAGGTAAAGTTTTGTCCTGGAAAGAATGGAGCAAATTTTTCATAATAAATAAATAAAGCACTTCAACACTGTTACAGGATAAATTTATTAACACTAACTCTCTTCATCACATCAGCACATGACTGATTAGTTTCCTGTAACCGCACACACACACACTCACACACACACACACCCTGGTGTTTTCTTTTTTATTTCTTACATAATAATAAATTAATAAAATGAAACATCTGGAGGTGAAAGCTGAAATTAGGCTTAGATTTCAGTCCCTGCAGGATTTGGGGATTTTGTGATCACAGAAATTAACAAAAAAATTAAAACATCTCTGTGATATTTGGATGAATTTTAGGGGGGTTTTTTTGGAAATTACGCAGATTTTCTGCACATTTTGCCCAAGACGTGTCGTTTGACGTCATCATGTCTCACATTCAGCCGTTTCATGCGTGTGGAACATGAGTAAGAGCTGAAAGAAAGCGATGACATACGTCTTCACGGAATCTTTTCAAGATTTTCCACCAAACAAAACATTTTTTGCAACAAAATCAAGTATTTTGGTACGGATTCCAGAGAGACTGAGATTTGCAGGTTATTTCCACTTTATTTTAAGACTAAAACTCCAGTACAAACTTGTTTGTTTTGCAAGAAATAATAATAAGAATAATATTAATAACAAATCATCCATTGAACTCTACAATAAACACACCTACTGTACGCTTTGCTAGCAAAAAAAAAAGAAAAAGAAAGAGAGAAAGCTCAGGGTTATTTTAGCCTTTTCTGCTTTTCAGCTACTTATTATGGAGGGAATAAAATATGGTGGTGCTCCTCATTGGGGTCTGTTGCGTTTATCATTATAATTACCGAATTCTCTGTGACCTGGGACAGCCTGCGACGAGCAAATCTCCAAGCAGCAGCATGAATATGCAATTACTCCTCAGCAAAGCCCAGATAAACCCTGATCAAGCTCCGGTCTCTGCATGCCTGCTTATTTCACTGTACTCGATTAGAATATAGCTGAGAAACAGAGAGAGAGAGAGAGAGAGAGAGAGACTGCCATTTTTATCCATCCTCTGCCATTTCAAAGGTGTAGTTTATCCAAGAAAAAAATGCAAATGAGGCCAGAAATTAATTATGCTATCACTTGCAGCTCCCTAACTAGCCCCTGTTATTTAACATTCATTATCAGAAGTGTTAATTGTAGGCAAAAATACTTTACAGCACAGAGAATAAAACAGACAACAATAAACTAACAGAGTGAGAAAAGCGTGAGAAGGGCAACTGTGGCGTTTTGTCTAGCGCATGGCTAGCTCAGTGTGAGTTCCTCATGCAGTGACTGATGCACTAACTAATCAAGTTTCTGGAGAAGCTACAGGTCTTGATGTTCAGTTTACAATCCTTAAGTGTGATTTTTCTCTCTTTTTACTTTAAACCAGAGCGTAAAAAGACGTTTACTTACAAAAGTTTAGGAACATTTTCCTTTTCCAAAACTGATGACTAAATTGAGAGAAAAATAAAGTCAGATTTCAAGCTGAGTTTGTACTCGACCCCATGTTTCTGAGGTAAAGAGTGTCATTTTGTGTGAAATGAACATGATTTAATTGTAATTAAACTAACTCATGGGGCAGTGGTAGCTCAAGTGGTTAAGGCTCTGGGTCGTTGACCAGAAGATCGGGGTTCAAGCCCCAGCACTTCCAAGCTGCCCCCTTGAGCAAGGCCCCTAACCCAGCCTGCTCAAGGGGCACTGCATCATGACTGACCCTGTGTTCTGACCCCAACCCTCAGGTATTGGGATAAGTGAAGAAAGAATTTCACTGTAATGTATATGTGACAAAAAACTTAACTAATTTCTGCTTTGTATTAAAAGTTTATGGTTAGAGACAGAGTCTCCAACACGTCTGAGTAGCTCGCCTAAAGTTTCATAGGATATGTACATAACTGATCAAGTCAAATTAACTCAATAAACCTGTTTAAATGTCATCCCAATCAAACTCATAGAAGCCCCGCCCTTTTCCGGTGTTGTACCGAAAATCTGACTCTCCGGACAAATCATGCACAGCCACGTGCATCACGCAGTTTAATCCAGCTGTTCATCAGTCAATTTCACACACAGCTAGTACAGAGAACGGACATGGAAGCCAGTGGCGGGCCGTGCATTTCACACCTAGGCCTTCACTGGTGTCCTTCCTGATATCATCCACCACTATACCATCATTATGATGCCACGGCAATAGATACTAATCAACCATTAAATAGCAAAGTAAAAAAAGAAATTAGGCTACAGTATTTCACACCTCACAAGGAATAGTCCATTTTATTACAGTTATTACAGGTTTCGGCCGCCTTCAGCATTGTTTTACAATGTAGAAAGAAATAAACATCAGGAAAGACCATGGGATTAGAAGGTGTGTCCAAACTTTTGACTGGTAGTGTATATATATATCCGCTTATTTTACACTGCACTATTGATTCTGAAGGCCTTAAGGCAGATTGCTTTCACCCTGGCAACACATGATGTCAGCCACTGGCTGAAATATGATTGGATAAATACTCTTATCATAAATATAACTACTGGAAGCAGCACAACCAACAGAAAAGCTATGAAAAGTAGAGAATAGACTATTGGGAATAATTTAATACACATTCATGGAAAAATATATTAAATATATTAAAATGCAAGTCAGTGATTCAAAACACTGCTGTTTAGGCCAGCAGAGAAGGCCTTGCTGGACCTGATGGTCCGCCACTGATGGAAGCGTTATATAAACTTAAATCGTTAAACACAAATTGAACTGGTTTGGATAAAGGATAAAGAAAACACATGGCCTTTTAACTTGGAAGCTGCTGGGAATTTGACAGCATTAGAAATAAAGTAAAAGTGCTGAATAAATCTATCCTGCTGCAGGAAGATGCAGGGCAAGTGAGCTGTAGACATTTCTCAGTAGTGCAGCGGGTGTTTCAGAGTAAAGTACTGTTTATTATTTCTCATTAAAATATGAGAAATATTTAATCACATAAAGTCCAATACAATGTCAGGTCTCTGTTTTCAAAATGAATATCACCTTCAATATCAAAGTCTTCCCTTTTTGTTTACATGTGATTTATATCAAATTAAATGTATTTGTTTTTTGTGCAGGTTTCCTGACGCTCACCAAATACACACACACACACACACACACAAAAAAAGCTGAATCTGGGTTTCAACAAGCTGCATTATGCGCTTTAACCTCTTTCACATCACATTAGCTCGAGTACAAAGACACAACAAACTCAAAGTGTCAGAGACGTGAGAGACAGCAGCACATACGGGAAGATCTGCAAGATGAACCCGTTAGCGAGACAAAGTGACACGCACATGCAAACATCCAGGCTAATTAAAGCCCAATCTACCCCACAGCCCACAGCCCCAGCCATCTGACGTGTCATCACAGCTGAGGGAAACACACACATCAGCCCCAGCGGGAGACGATCGGCGGATTCAAGGGAGAAGGTTTCAGGAGGAAGAGAAAACCCGTGAGCCAAAGACGCGCCATCCGTGCAGTCTGCAACACGTAGCCGTAATAAATCATCACGATATCTGACAACAGGAGCCTCATTGTTGATGAGAAATCCCTGATTTCCATTTTATCCCCTTCTCTCCTCTCCATCTGTTTCTGTCTTGTCATCTGCTTCCAATTAGCTGAAGCAGGTAGAGGGAAAAAGTCTGAGGCTAGAAAGAGAGAGAAGACAAAGGATTTTTATTATTATTAGTAGTAGTAGTAGTAGTAGTAGTATTTTGTGTTTTTAATTCATTGTTTTTATTAGCCATTAATTAATTAATATTTTAACTAATTTACTTCAATTTGCAGCCATAAAAAGTGAAATCAATTATTTAGTAAATAAAAAAGATTGTTACTAAATTGTTATTTAGAAAAAATAGTAAAAAAGTAAAATTGATACAGTAGTAAAAATCCGTTTAAATCCACCCATTTTTTTCAGGTTCATTTGTCATTCCAGAGTGCCCTAAATATCGGTGTCATGGCAACACTGGGATCTGGAAACTCCAACTCCCAGAGTACAGCTTGGTCACAGATATGGTCACCATGGACTACAACTGACACAGACTACTGATCTCACTCACCTGGACTCGCACACAAAATACATCTGTGCCTCAGTCATAATGAAGGAGGTGTGGCCTATGTGCCTTAATCTTAATAAAGGAGGAGTAGCCTATGTTCCTCATTCCTAATAAAGGAGGAGTGGCTTATGTGCCTCAATCCTAATGAAGGAGGCATGGCCTATGTGCCTCAGTTACAATAAAGGAGGAGTGGCCTGTGTGCCTCAATCCTAATGAAGGAGGTGTGACCTATGTGCCTGAATCCTAATGAAGGAGGCATGGCCTATGTACCTCAATTACAATAAAGGAGGAGTGGCCTATGTGCCTGAATCCTAATTGAAGAAGGCGTTGCCTATGTGCCTCAGTTATTATAAAGGAGGAGTGGCCTATGTGCCTCAGTCCTAATGAAGGATGCGTGGTCTATGTGCCTCAGTTATAATAAAGGAGGAGTGGCCTATGTGCCTCAATCCTAATGAAGGAGGTGTTGCCTATGTGCCTCAGTCCTAACGAAGGAGGCGTGGCCTATATGCCTTAACCTTAATGAAGGAGGAGTGGCCTATGTGCCTCATTCCTAATAAAGGAGGCATAGCATATGTGCCTCGGTTCTACTGTTCTAATGAAGGAGGCGTGGCCTATGTGACTCTGTTCTAATGAAGGAGGCGTGGCCAATTCTAATTAAGGAGGTGATTATGTGATATTCTGTGTCTGTAAGCTGATGTGTTTATTTTGGTTTCTGGCTCTAAAGTTCTAACACCTCTGCTCCATGTCTGATGTGTTAATTTGGGAGTGTTTATCCACTCTGACAGCGCGTCACATTAAGAAGCGATTCTTGTTGAAACAGCTTGAAACACTTTACAGTATGATGCGTACATTATGAATGATACATGCGTTTCCCTTCCTCCCCGACACGTGTGCTACACATTTCAGTACACGCCTTGGGGCAGAGTTGAATTATTCGCTTTAGGCGTGTGTGTGTGTGTAGAAAATGTTTACATTCAGTCTCTAGCTGCCAGCTATAGTGTGTGTGTGTACTGTGTCTCTGACAGTAATGCACTGTGGCAGTAAATCAGAGCAGCACGCATCGAAATTCCTTAAATAGCTGTGTGAATAAACCCTGATCTCTACGAGATGACGTGATCGTTGCCTCTCATCAGGGCATCCTTTGCGTGTGTGTGTGTGTGTGTGTGAGCAGGTTTTGTTAGGAAGTAAATGCTTGAAGGGAGCAAAACCATCTGAGAGGCAGGGTAAGTTAATTTGGCTTGATATGATTAACTAGAACAAAACAAAGCAAAACAAAAGCTGGAAGTAGGCCGAGCTCACTATCTTACATGCAAATCACTGAGCAGTAACATTTATCTCGGGGGGTGAATCTGCAGCGCAAGTCCCTTGATTCATTTCTGATTCATCTTCTACCTTCATATGCCTGATGTAAGCGTAAAGAAACAGGTTCCTGAGACCTTTTTTTTTTGGACAAAAGACCTTTGTGTTGCTCGATGTAAGAAAACTGGGTCAGAAAAATCGGCATGTGTTTATGACATAAAAGATAATAAATGAAAAAAATGTGCTTCATAAAAGTCACCTGTTAGGAATTCATTTGCAACAGGCGCTAACTGGGAGTGTAATGGAATTCTCTCTCTCACACATCCGCTCCGGTGAGTGAACAGGAAGGCGGGATTGTTCTGGTAAGGAACGGAAAATCTGGTGAAATATCAATGACAGGAAAATCTGTCTGTTAATGAAGTAAAATATGAAAGATTAAGGTTTACGACTGCATGATGATTTCCGTCCCTGTCCGGTGCTGAATCCTGTAGATAAAGACTAACGCCTCATGTTATATCACCGTATGACATCATCACACTGTTTTCATGATTAACAACAGAACAGTGTCATTTTGATACACGGAAACTTCCTTCACGCGTTCTTGAACGTCTGACAAACAAGTTATCTCCTGTTATCACTTTTTATTATAGCAGATACAAAACATTCATCATCTCTCTCTCTTTCTCTCTCTCTGTCTTTCTCAGTCTCTCTCTCTTTTTGTATCTCTGTTTCCCTCCCTCTGTCTGTCTCTCTTTGTCTCTCTCTGTCCCTTTTTGTCTATCTCTGTATCTCTCTCTCTCATTCTCTGAGAGAGAGAGATACAGAGAGTTCTCTCTGTCTGTCTCTCTCTCTCTCTCTTTGTCTGTCTGTGTGTCGCTCTGTCTCTCTCTTTCTCTCTGACTCTCTGTCTATCTCTCTCTCTCTCTCTCTCTGACTCTGGAGACTCCTTGCATAAATGTTCAATATTTACATATTACAGAACACTTGGTCATTGCAGTGATTATAATTGTTAATAATTTGTGCATGCTGTAATAAAAAAATACTCCACAGTATTTGGAGCAGCGTGAAATGACCAGAGTTGATACATTTCCTTTCCCATCTAGCCCCAAAGTGTTTATTTCTCTTAAACCCGAGAAACCTCACTGTTTCATACTTTTGTTGTCTTCCACTATTATTCCGAAACGGCGACTCTAAAGAAAACTTACGAAAGACGAATCCAGGTGTCTTATTTTGACAGGTGTGTATTATGTACGACGCACTTCTTGTAATGATGTTTTCTCTCTTTCACCGTGAGACACTCGGGCGTCATTGCCTCAAATCACTTCTGACAACTTCAATTCCAACAAGCACCCTATAACCATAAAATAGCTCACACCCGGAGCGCCAGCGCTTTCTCTTCATGATGAACACAAACGCCTCGGAGCTGTGCGTGCTCTCTTCTCTAGCTGGACTTCACCCAAAGCTCACAGATGAAACGAGCGCCACCGCCGTCTGCTGCTCTCAATCCTGTCTGACACGCCGGCCGTGCCACCAAAACATGCCCGTGGACGAAGAACCTGGCCAGCTGAGGCGAGTGGCCACCCCGAGGCTGGTGTGTTATCAGGTGCTGTCACATTGGCTCCTCCCCTGGCACACCGGGGAGCGCCAGAGGTCCAGGACTTCCTGCTGTCTCTGGCTGATCTTACAAAGGTTGTGGTCAATACAGCCTGCAGTGGCTAGTGCGGTTCCAGAGATAACAGGCGCCATCGCTGGTGTACACCGAAAAAGTCTTGATAATTGCCCTCTTTCTAATGCTCTCTCTCTCTTTTTCCTTCTCTCTCTCATCAGTGATCTCACACATCCTTAAATATTACATTTAACAGTCCAGGAAAGGATCAATGTTCCTGTACTAACAATAGGAATAATCCCATGCAAGTTACCACTCCGCTCCGAGCGTGTACAACTCTAGTGGGACCTGGAGAAGATGTCTAAGTAAGCGAGGGAGGGAGAGAGGAAGGGATGTGTAATGAATTTTTGGATGATGCGTACAGCGCTGTTGGTCAGGGTAAATGACTAAACCCTCATGCAGAGAAAATGATGATGGTCAGTTCCTGTTCTGGGCTGAAGTTGGATCAGATGCTGCTGAGGTCTTGCGTTTCTGCTCACCACGTTTGTACAGAGTGCGTGTTTGGTTACTGTGTCGAGAGTTTTGTGTGTATGAAAGTCATCAGCAGCTTCTAAAAGACTCGAAGCAGTCCAGCAGGCATGGTTAAAGTTACCGAGATGACATTTTTGCTCATTCTGACATTTGAAGTGAACATTAATTCAAGCTTCTGCCTTGTATCTGAATGATTTCATGTGATTGGCTGATTGGAGTGTACAGCAACAACTGTTCTTTGTGCAAAAAGGCAAAGTGTTTCTCCTGTATGAGATAATCAGAGGCATGTATGAATTTTTCAGCTCTCTCTCCCTCTTTTGACATAAACGTGGCCAGCATGTCGAGAGTATTGGGCTATGGACGAATACAAATTAGACCCGACCAAAGACAAGAGGAATTACAAGAGCAGCTCTGCGTCTGTTTATCTTCACTTCAGCTTTGCATTGCAGAGGCGGACGCCGAAGTGAGACGGCCTCTAAGTGGGCTCCTGGGAGACGGAGAAGGATTTCAACTTTCTCTTTCTTAGGAAATCTCTTTGTAGTCAGTTTTTTTTTTTTATCTCTCTCTGATGCTACGGCCAACCGTGTTGAAAAGAAGCTTCCTCAGTCGTTCAGACGTTCGTGCTGTTTGTTGCCCTACAGTCTGTTTATCCAATTAAATTCCTCGCTCTCACAGACCGGGTATTTACACGTGCCTGATCAAGCCAATCATGGAGAGAGACACTAAGCCACCAATGGAACCATCGGGTCAACCATATGCTGGATTATTAAATGTAGAGTTGCTTCAAGAAATTCAATCTTAGGTGGTTTTATTTTTCCTACTGCTACAGTTTTTTTTTTTTTTTTGCCCCATTAGTGTTACCATAGTTCAGAGCTTAATCCAGCTGTCTGGTTTGGGTTTTTTTCATCCACACATCTGCAAAGATTTTCCATAACACACTACCATACATGCCGGAGTCACCAATCCACCAGAAGTGCACTAATAACTGCTTATATTACAGTTAATCAGCAGATCCAGAAAGGAGGTAGCTTTTCTCTGGTGTAGTATTTCCCTCAGGCTCCATCTTTTCTTCTCTCCTCTCTCTGTATCATGCTTGGTGAAGATTTTGTGTCTCTTTCTCTTACAATTAATCTCTCTGACTGCTCACTTACATGAAAAGAAAAATTAGATTGCATCCTGACTCATTCTGTGAATCTACTTCTCATTGTGTGTGTGTGTGTGTGTGTGTGAAGGGAGTCCCCAAGACTATAATATTCCCAGCTGTTATATTCTTAAGCACAGCGACTCTGATGTCTTTATAGTTCTTCTGTGTCTCCTTCCAGTTGGCGTGGAAGTCTCCAGCTACGAGGAAGCAGCACCTTAAAACCACAAACAAACATCGATCATCGAGTAGAGACAAGTTTAAGACAGCTAGAAGCGTGAGGTTGATAGTCGGGGCACAGCGCCCCCTTGAGACCACAGAGAGAGTAGAAATTTACTGTTTAGAGGTCATAGAGCTCTTGAGACTCGTACACTGACACTAGATCAGACAGAAGGGGAAATGGCGAGGAGAAAAGGGAATAAAGAAGGGTGCGCAGGAGGGATAGGGATCGAGGGATCAAGGGACAAACACGATAGGAAAGGGGATTTACATTCTGGAGTAGCGGTGAAGAGGAATCATTTATTTTCTGTGAAAGTTGGATAGCTACAGCAACAAGTCGTAGCACTGAAGCAAAGTGGGCGGAGCCAGGTGATGTAATATTAACTAATATGAACTTTGGACGAATGAGTGATACAGCAGGACATCCATCTTTTCCAGAAAGTCACTTCCTTTTAAGCATGGAGGTGTAGTGATGTACGTAAATCTGTAGGTTGTGTCTGAAAACCTCACTATCATTTTAAGCTTCTCAATTCTGATTGGTCAGAAAGTGGTGACTTATTCTCAGCTCCATCAGCAAAGCAGCTGCACATCAGAGGTTTATTTCCATCTAGCGCATGCTAATACACACGTACGGCACGGCGCGGTGTGTGTTTTTCTGCTAAGACCACAGCGAGTTGCTAGAGTTATTCGAATAATTCATGTATTTTAACAATTTATAAAAGACTAAAAGAGAGAAAAACATTAAATGTAACTTTAACTGGATAAAAATTGTTCTTTAATTGTAATTGACACTGTGCTGAAGCGTAAGATAAATAAGACACAGATTCATTAACTGTGCTTCAGCACTCTACACAATATGATTCCACTGGAATGCAATGCTCTAGGTTTGACTCTGGTGTTACCTTTTCTGCTTCACGTCCGAGATGAACACAGCACCGATGCTCCAACATTCACCGTCACCGCGACGACGACTACAGTGGGCAGGAGACTCCGGGAGAATCGACTGACCTGCAAAACCACCAAACCTCAAGCTGATAGTGAAGTGTGTAGGATTAGTATAGACACATGGATGAACACAGGGTGAAAGTGTGCAGCTGAAAAAGAGCTGGTTAGGGTCACGGGTCAACAGTGAGATCCGTGCAGAGGGAACAAGCAGAAAGAAAAAGAATAAGAATTGTACATTTCTGAGTTGCAGCCAGTGCTGACTGAAGCAATAAGCACAGCGTGAATTCAGTTGTTGTTTGTTTTTGACCATGAAACAGTGCTTTTGTTTAGCAGCGTTCTCACAAAATCAACATCATGTTCACACTGTTAAATTAAAAAAAAAACACAAATCACTGAAATGTCCTGTTGGAGAGCCGAGTTTCTGGCATTCTGCTCCCGCTTTCCTGGCGAATGAAACCTAATATTGGCTCCGAATCATTCCACTTTTTTTTTGGAAATGCACACACACCCATACACACCCATATACACAATCGGTTTCACTGCACTGGTAGCGCACAAGGCTCCGTGTCAAACAGCAGATGCTTGCAAGCCTAAAATACCCTTTCTGCTATTCCCCCGAGAGTACTGTGGCATCCTGCAGTATCCAGACCTCCGTAATGAGACTTTGAGCTGCGGCATGGCCCGAAGTCCCCTGCGATCCCGGAGCTCAGCGCGCAACACACTGCGGCTCAGATAGATTTATCACAGCTCAGGGAGCACACACACACACACACACGCTCCGAAAAGGGGTCCAAATCAGTGAGCGACTCGGTTCTGAGGAGCGCTGACGCAGCACGGCCATCCTGCCCAGGGAGAAACACTTCACCACACTCCACTGGAGAGTCCTGAGAGAGAGAGAGAGAGAGAGAGAGAGAGAGAGAAACAGAGCACCTCTACTCCATCTTGTCAGTGAACGAAACGCAGATCAATCAAAGTCAGGCCCGGCAGTGTGCGCAAGGTCAAACCCGGCTGCAGTAAATGAAAGCTCTATTAGACTTTAAGCTCTGCTGTCTGCACACAGCGCTGAGGACTAATTAATGAACCACGCTGAGGAAAAATCAAGGAAAAAGATCTGGGTTTAAAGTGGAACTTTTATTATAATGCAGTATTTGGGCACACGTTATATTTTTTTTTTTTCAAAACACTTTCCCAACGGATTTTAAAAGTGTTTCTAGACCATAGAGTATTATTATAATCATATCATTTCAAAGATACATTAAAAAACTATGATTTTTCCTCCTTCTCATGCACTGGAATTCGTTACAGTCTCCGGCTTCGGCTTCTGATTTTTTTTTTTTCTGACCTGGAAATAATCCTGTGTCACGTCCCGGAAACAGCTACTTGTCTGAAGTCTAATTTTCGTTCCTAAAAATGAGGTGAGGGGACAGAAGACGTGTCCGTCTTTGCGGCGGTCGCTTCAGAAATAACAGAATGGCTCCTTTAAAGTGTCGAAATAAAGACGCTGATCGGTTCGAGTCGAGCAGCATGTTACAGCGCTTTTCCACCAAACAGAGATTTTTATCGCGGATGTCTCCAAAAAATTGTGTTTCTTCGTATTTAAAGCATCACGATACGTCAAACTTTACAACAGCTTCTTCTTTTCTTTTTTAAAACTGCGATCCGAATCAAATCTCCATCATGGAGTCGAATATGAATCAGTTTCTCATTCGGTTCAGTACATAGGGTATGAAATAAGGGCACTGAAATAGTGCACTACATGTACACTGGTTCAGATTCAGCCACGTCGTGTTTTTATAGGATTTCTTTAAAAATCAGCTAATAAATTTGGCGCACGCTTGAGTTGAGCGAAAGTATTGGCTCCTTGAACGTATTTGGATGCATTCGGTGCGTCTCATCTAAACGGTTCAGCCTGTTATGGAGGCGCATTGTAGCATGAGTTAGCATAAAACAAGCTATGTCAAGGTTATTTAACTTCTTAAATAAATTTTGAGTATTATTTTGCGTCTTGTGCCGATCGCTAGTCACCACACGACATTAAAGATATTTAACTGCAGTGTTCAGTGATAAAAAGCAGACGTGATGCGCTGTTGGGTTGAAAAGCGCTTTAAATAAAATCTCCAAACAAAGATGGATGAGTTTTAAGGATACATGTGTAGTTCGTATGTTTCGTAGATAAATATCATCTGCTAGTATGTTAAAATGTCCCAAAAAAAAAAAGAAAAGAAAAAGAAAAATGAGACCGGATAAATTCCATGAAGATTTGTTTTTCCATCACAGAAGTCTTTTGTATTTTATCAGCGTCCAACCGACAGCGACTTGCGTTCGCATTGGGCTTCCCCCAGGACCTGGTGTGACATGAAGATAAGGAACTATCTAGACAAAAACAAAATGAATCTCAAAACTGATTTCTAACAAGTGCTAATATCGTACATTGTTTTGATCCTATTTAGCAACTCTAATTAAGAGTCTGAAAAGACTGACGTGTGATTGACGTGCTCTCCGTGCTCTCGCATGGAGATGAGCTCGCCGCTTTCGGCCTTGGAGATTTTCTTGGCTTGCTCACAAACATGCACACGCACACACACACACACACACACGGACATATATGCACACAAGTGCATGTTTGCACATATATGGATGCACAAACACACGGCTATATGCAGTTACACACTCACCACACACACACACACACACACACACACTCGCCAAGGTTGGTTCCATCTTCCATACAGTCCCTCGAAAAAGCAACTCTGCTACGTTCCTCTAGGAGTTCAAGAGTTTATATTTGAGAAGTCTCCGCCCACATCCTCCACCACTGGATATTTATATCGATTATTTTTTTTTTTTTGGTTTATTTTTTGTACAAATAGACCTTGTCCATCATGTCTTTTCATCACTTTAAGTTTACAACATGATATATCCATCCATCAGTCCGTCAGTCCGTCAGTCCATCCATCCATTGTTTGCTAAATTCCCAGTCTGGATGATATCCGGGTGTAATCCGGCTACTTTTCCCAGAATAGAAATCCATGTTAAAGATTCTTAGGTCTCCCAGAGCCGAGGGGGGCCGCCGTGTTCTCGCTATCGCGTGACCTAAAAAGTAAAAGAGAAGATAATGAGAACTGTGCGTGAGTCGAATTTTTTTTTTCTTCTCTGGAATGGAAGATGTTCTCGGTTCTGGGTCGGAGGATAAACGCTGCCTCTCTGTTACACAGTAATCAGTGTGTGGAGTGTGGTGAGGAGCCCGAGGCTAAAGAACCCAGACATTAGAGCACGATTACAGGACCTGCTGCATTTAAATTAGGAAATCGAGGGGAACGGAGACAGGACTGGAGGAGAGAAAGTGCGTTGGTGTATATATACATACATACACTCGTCCTAATTTTGCCAACAGCAGTCCGCTCTCGGCCAGCGAGGTCTGCACTAAAGTCAAATTTGATCAGCAAACTTTTCCATTTCGCACCACAGCATTATTTATACCACGGCGCGTCTGAGTCCTCCGCTCTGATTGGTCAGAAGAGAAGTCATTTTCGAACTGTTCGTTTACATTAATACAGCTGCTCTCCAGCTGTTCTTGTTTCTATGGTAACAGACTCCTACACGTTTATAAGGTTGTTAAAAAGTATCTCCAGTCTTTCGGAAATGTTTTCTTTTTCATTTCCATGGTAACAGCTCAGTCACCGGGACATGCACAGCAGTCGCTCGACAGAAACAGATTCATTTAAAACACGTTTATGTGTGGAGCTTTATGTACAGAGATGTTTATGTACATTTTTATGGAAGGAGTCTCCAGTGTTGGTGCTTTAAAACATCAAGACACAAGAGTTTACAGTACGCACTACGCCGTCGTTGTTTATTTTCCTCTCACAGCACCACCCCAAGTGTTTCGTTCCTCATATAGCGGCCATAGTGAGACAGCGACCTCAACCCCAAGTGCAGCACGGTTCTAAAGTCAAGTACCTTAAAAAAAAAATCTCCACTAGTTAAATTAATGAGCACATATACTCTATATATACTGTAATATTAAGCCAAATATAATATAACTAATTTACTGTGTAATCTGAAGCTAGCTATAATCACAGCTAAATATATACTGTCAAATTAACGGCGGCGTTTTATGCTAAGTGGCATGAAGTGCAGGAGGAAGGTCAAGCACGGCTAATTTGCGATAGGCTAATCGCAATCAGGACGACGGTGACAGAAGTGTTCTTCGAGGGTTCTTTATATAGTTAAAGGTTCTTGACTTCCTCAGAGAGTCCTGTTTTTGAAAGAGAAACACGGCTGTAAGGTTCTACATCGAATTACACAAGAAGAACCATTACGAGTTCTGGATTCGACCTTCGTTTTCTAAGAAAGAATGAAAGAAATATATATATAAGGTAATGTCTGGCTCACAGCACATCTGGTGACATCTCTGCTGAAGCCTGGTACTAATCCCGGAGAGATGAGACACACATTTAAAGCTCAGTGGAGCAGCGAGGGAAGAAGCTCCCGTCCACGCCTCGCTACATCTCACTGGCTCGTTACCCTCTAGAAGGCGGGAAGAATGACTTCTCGGCCCGTTTCAGCCAATCAGACGTCAGACGTCTGTGGTCATAAATTCGATGGGAAGCCCGTAATCCGCCGTCCATCGGCCTCGGCGATTTAATTAGGCCTCTTGATTTGAAAGGCACGGCGGAACCTGTAGCAGTAACACGTTCTAATGACTGTGACAGATGCGCCGTTATTCCGTCTCTCTGAGCAATTACTCGCACGTCGCCCGTGTGCTCTCCACAACTGTTTTTCTTTTTCTATGTCACCTGTGAGGAAAACAGCACCTGCGATGAGCTGCTGCCATCGTCCCCGAGCACAAACTGCCTTTCGCAGGTCGCCAGATTTCAGAGGCGTGAAACGGGACCCTCGGCTCACGGCAATCTGTCCACGCACGCCGGAGTTTCCAGGACGCCAGCTGAGCGTCTGTTTTGCTTTGACATGTGTACAGATTTCTTGGTTTTTTACTTCTCTCTTGTTTTCACACCACCTGAAGCTTTGTTTTCTGTCGTCTCGACCTCTGAAACTGTGACAGCGAGTGTGTTTCCTGCCATTTTCACTGCTTTTATTCGCATGATTTGAATATCGAACGCAGGTGTAGGTTAAAGATCAGGTCTGATCACTAGGTCAGAAGATTCCATCATCTATTTTCATGCTTCCTAAACATACTTAAGTTATTCCAGAAGTTTCCGACATTAACACAGGCTGCTGATACACGCTTCATCCCCAGCATGCTTCCTCACCTTGGTGGTTTTGACTTTGTTGCCCGTGCTGCAGGACCATCCTGTGAGGTCTGGCAGAACCTTACACTCCTCCCCGTCCAGACACGGCTGCATCTGACACCACCATTTCTGCAGGACGATGGACGCTGAGGGAGGAGAAAGAAAGAAAAAAAGAAAGAGTCAGGCACACAAATAGAGAAAGACAGATCGAGGCAGGGAGAAAAAAATAAATCAATCAAAATGAATTCAGACAGGAAATCGTTATCTAAGCTATATATATATATATATACATACACTCTATCAGTACATCAGGTCCAAACTTTCTCTTTCGCCAAAAAGAGAGAAACATCCTGCAGTAAATTTTAATAAGTCTGAACCAGTTTAGTGATAAATCAGAGAACTTCTCCTACAAGGACACTTTCATGTGCAACTTCAGACATAGAAAGGAAGTTTTTCAGATTCATTCTCATTAAAGTAGAAACAAAAGTTCTTTGTCCCTGGCTTTTGGGAAAGGACAAGTCCTTGTGACATTTTTAAGGTAAATAACCTCATGTATCATTCGTGTGACGCGTATCGGATGAACTTTATGAGAAGCAGCTATTTAGAATAACAGCAAAGACTAAAGAAGATGGCTGTAAGGACACACCCAAGGTTTAATAAGCCACACAGCGAACAAATCCAAAACGTAACCCAAAAGCATGGTCAAGAAACAGGCAAGAATTAAACAATAACCAGGTTAACAAACAAATCCAAAACTCTAGGGAAAATTCAGAAAAACGAGGGACGAAAGCTAGGTCACAACCATGGCAAATAAAACGTCTTGGTAAGTCACAAACGGAGCAATACTTCACACTGAATGTTGGCGTGCACGCGGTATAAATGTCCTTGAATACCGGATGTGGGTTTATATTGAAGTCCCTCTGGTGGTATGTGGGTTGGGGGGGGGTTGCAGGGGGGCATTGCATGGCAGGATGTTACACTGATCCATCAACAAAAAAAGGTTCACAATAACAGCACTTGGCAACCACCCTTATCCAGAACAACAATACATGTTACCTCATTCTATACAACTGAGCTATTGAGGGTTAAGGGCCTTGCTCAAGGGCCCAGCAGAGGCAGATTAGTGGAGCTGAGATTCAAACTCACAACCCTCTTACCCAATACCCAACACCTTAACCACTAAGCTACCACATTCAAAGATCCATGTGGTGTTTTTGTTGCACTGTAATTAATATTAAACAGCAGGACAAGGGACTGGGACAAAGACATGTGTTTGGAATCAGTGTCCTTTAGGAAAATCAAACCATATCCCAGTTGTAGCCTCCTGGCAGAGGTAGCCAGATTCCGATCGATTGACCTGATGCACAGAAGCAAAAATGAGATACTCCTACAGCTCTCAAATTAGCATGAGAACAACACCAACACATCCACACGCTGAGTGTTTGGTGACACGCCCCCTCTGAGCAACCAACAGGAAGAGACCTAAGGCTTTTTCAGACACAAGCTTCATTCTTCAGTCAATAAACCATTTTGTATCAAATATGGCTGTGTTTGGGATCCTCCAGGAAAATCTAATAATCCCAGCAGAGGATTATAATATCATGAACAAGTGTTCTCTCTCTCTCTCTCTCTCTCTCTCTCACGGAGTCGTCCTGAGCAGTTTTGGCAAAATGAAGCATTAAGTGGTGAAGTGGACTCTTTCTTCTGAGACTGTTCAAGCAGATGTTGACATTTTCTTCACATTTTGGCTCAGATTATCAGCTGAAAATAGAAATGACACCGAGGTAAACGCTTCTCTGAAACACTGAAAGGGTGTGAAAAGTTTAACAATATTCACATCCTCGTTCATTGCTGTTCCTCTGAATGTTCCTGAAAGGGATTTGGTTTTAAGCGAGATGTTTTATGGATTTTTTTTGCAGGAACAGCATGCACCCTATAGTTACACCACTTTTATTATAAGGAAGAGAGATTCTTTTTCTTTCCCTTTCCATAATCCAATATACACTGCATCAGTAAAGAAACATCTGGACAGCTGTTCTGCCTCTGTGCTGTAGAGGTGAATCACTAAAATGTCCTCGTATCCTGTCTAATGTGTCTCACCTGCTGCACATTTACAACACACTCCAAATGTTCCAACACCAGACAACAAAAAAATAGTTCTTTTAATCTACAAAATGGCCTATATTCAACAGCTCATTTCACACACACACACACACACACTATCTGTATTTACTTATGCGACTGACGTTTCTTGTTGTCACTTTAAGCTAGCCAATGCTTGTTGTCACACATGCTAGCAAAGCTAACAAGTCATGGGGCGAATTATTACCTGGAAAACAGCAAACTAGCGAATATTTTTCTATTATTTTTTTCTAAAACAGTAGCAATGTTGCTAGCAAACTATCTAACACTTACACTGTAAATCAATGAGCCTGTCTAGCAAGCTGCATGCTAACTGTTTATATTGTGTTTCATTTGTCCTAAAGGTGCTGGCAAGCTTTAAACAACAACTGTGTAAATAAAACCATTAGCCGGACTTGCTAGCATGCGTTAGCCTCTCAGTCTGTGATAGATTGAGATAATTCAGATAATCACATCATCTCATCGTAAAGGCTTTTCAACATAACAAAATAATATTTTGTGCTCATTTATTTCCTGTGTGTTTGCGCTCCTCATCGTTCCTCGCTCTCCTCACACTCACAAACACACCCCGGCGTCCAGCAGCTCGCTAGCACACACTCTAATCAATTAATCCTCAGTGAGGCAGGCTGAACACAGGCCTCCTAACGAGCCACGCTAATCACTAATCGCCTCTCTCTGTCTCAAAGTGAGAAAATCCACTACAGCAAAAAGCTTTAAACAGAATTAAACTCTCTCTCTCTCTCTCTGTGTGTGTGTGTGTGTGTGTGTGTGATTTCGTTATGGTGTACAGATTCAGTAGCTGCTAAGTGGCCCTAGAGATCAATGACTGTAATTATCCTTAATATAATGTGTGTATGACTGTGGTAATGTGTGTGTTAATGAGAGTGTGTACGAGCGAGAGAGAGGAGAGGAGAGGAGAGGAGAGGAGATATTAGAAGAGAAGAGAAGAGAAGAGAAGAGAAGAGAAGAGAAGAGAAGAGAAACAGAGAATAAGAATGGAGAGATAAGAAATGAGATGAACGAAGAAACATACAGGAAGAGGACAGAAACAGAGGAGAGGAATCTTCTTCACACACCTGTCCGTGTGTGTGTGTGTGCTGTATGTTCTGTGTACGTAATTCTACCTGTTTTGATTAGTTACAGCTCAGAGCTGACTGAACGCTGAGAGAGGGAATCCAGGCAGCTCTCCAGGCTGATCATAATTACATCCTTCCTCATTAAGTCGGCCCTCGCTCCCCCGCGAGCCGCCGTAATCCCGGGACGGGGTGGGGAAAACCGGAACGCCGAGGACTCGTCTCTGCTAACGCTAAGAAGAGCTCAGCTGAGGTGGAGCAGCAGAGCCACATAAATAATGAAGCAATGTTTGTGTGTGTGTGTGTGTGTGTGTGTTTCCATTCGTGGCTGAATTGCGTCTGACATCATGTGGCAGCTGGAGAAACTGCAAGCAAGATTTAAGACAGTAAAAAAGTGAGGAAAGTGGGGGGGGGACAGAACGCGAGAGACTCGGGAAGTGAGATAAGCCTGATTTTCTCTGGATCACCATTTGTGTTCTTGTTCTCATCAATCCGCTAATCATCACGTGTCGATTCTGACAACTTACTCAGACGAGTGAGGAGGAAACACGCCTCGCGATAATTGCCAGTTAATTAAGTGCCACTAATTTTCACTTACTGTACATCGCCTTCAATTCTCGCTTATTAACGGGTTTAAAAATATTTTACCACACGAACACTGTAATCTGAAAAGATTTATTCATCTGCGGGTTGAAACTATTACAATCTGTGTGTGTGTGTGTGAGGAAGAAACAGATAGAATCGATGGCCATCTGATTTACACTATACTCCATTTTCACATCATTTGATGTCTAATTAACAGGTAGGTCCTGAGCTCCGCCTCTTCCTCTGTCTAAATGAAGCTGTACTGTTCCTCTAGAGCCCCAGGTCCAGAACCACGCCTAGGACCCCTCACTATCCCTCAGCCTCACTGTGCTGGAAACTTAAATACAGAAGCTGATTGCTGTGTGAAGTTTGTCTAATAGCAGCAAGTGTTTTATTCTTCTTGTGCCACAGAAATAATTTCAGTAAGACTTCTAATGGAATTCAATTCAATTCAACTGCACTGTTTTCTACCAACATTGGGATACTTCACATGGATTCATTAAGATATAAACACACACCAAAGAAATCTATTAATCATAGGAACTGTTATTGAAGATGTCTCTCTCTCTCTCTCTCTCTATTTCTCTTCCCTCTCTCCCTCTCTCTCTCTCTTCATCTCTCTCTCTCTCTCTCTTTTCATTTCTCTCCTCTCTCTCATTTCTCTCCTCTCTCTCTCTCTTCATCTCTCTCTCTTTCTTCATTTCTCTCTCTCTCTTCATCTCTCTCTCTCCCCCTGCATCTCTCTCTCTTCATCTTTCTCCCTCTCACTCTTCATCTCTCTCTCCCCATCTCCCTCTCTCTGACTCTCTCTTCATCTCTCTCTCTCTCTCTTTCTCTCGTATCTCATGCCATACTGTTCAAGAAAAACGACTTAAATCCATGTCAGACCTGTTCTTCGTCTCCGCCTGCTGTCCTGCTACCCGTCTTCATCGACTTGCTGCTTTTCACTCACGTTAATGCCACATATTAACTCACAACAGCTCTCCTCGGCTAAAGAGGTACAGCGTACCCATGAGGTAAATACAGAGCCTCGTCGTGATCGGCTGTCGTGACCCCGCCGACCTTTATTTATTAGACTTCAAGCGTTGGGGCTCACGAAGCAGACACACAATCTCGTGGGAGAGATGTGAGGTCATCCGGAGGTTTCCTCTGCAGCCCCGGGCTACTTAAGCGTGATGTTTAGTTTTTATTAGCCAACAGAGAGAGAGAGAGAGAGAGAGAGAGAGATTATTCCTCATTTAAGTCTGTCAGAAACCTGTCAGGAATTCAATAGCGAGAGAGAGAGAGACAGAGACAGAGAGAGCGACAGAGGGGGGTGGAGAGAGAGGAAGCGAGAGAGAGAGCGAGAGAGCGAGGGGCGGGGCTGAGAGCTATAGAGAGAGATAGTGTGTGAGAGAGAGAGAGAGAGACAGAGAGAGAGAGAGATTATTCCTCATTTAAGTCTGTCAGAAACCTGTCAGGAATTCAATAGAGAGAGAGAGAGAGACAGAGAGAGAGAGAGAGAGAGAGAGAGACAGAGAAAGCGACAAAGAGAGCAACAGAGGGGGGTGGAGAGAGAGGAAGAGAGAGAGAGAGAGAGAGAGAGAGAGAGAGAAAGCGAAAAAGAGAGCGACAGAGGGGGGTGGAGAGAGAGGAAGCGAGAGAGAGAGAGAGCGAGCAAGGGGTAGGGCTGAGAGCGATAGAGAGAGATAGTGAGAGAGAGAGAGAGAGAGAGAGAGAGAGAGAGAGAAAGAGAGAGAGAGAGACAGCTGCCAGTTCTGATCAAACCAGACGTGTCTACAAAAAATTTCTAGCAGACAGCGAGGGAAAGAGGAAATGAGAGGAATCTGAACTTTACTGCAGTAGAACTCAGAGAGTGAGATGGTGTAGCCTTTAAGCGAGCACAAAGTTCCTCTCAATTCTAACGTAGCACTTCCACAAATTGGTAGGAATTCTAGCGAGCGGATTTCACTGCATTTCATAAGAATGAAATACGCTCCGGCCGGCCATAGAACTTCTCATGAGTGTCCTAGGGAAAAATTCCAAAATATTCCAGACTCTTACACAGGAACAAGAGCTAGCAAGGAAACAAGAATTAGCATGCAAGGTATGTAAATCTAACAGGTGAAGCTTTTCGTGTGGATTCACTATTACTTTACAAAACATATCAGGAACCTTCTCTGAAATAAACCAAGATCGAAATCAGGATTTACAGAAAAGAAAATTCAATAATAATTTAAAAAACACCTCCAAGCGGCAGGCACGGTCCCTGTGTAGTCACGCTCTTTAACGCCGTTGACAAGTTGCAAATCTGCAATGTACTAGTCCTGAAGTCCTTGAGTCATTGAGGGTGCACTGGTGTAAAAAAAACGGAGCATTTGGGACACAGCAGCTTCACACGTTTGACACCGTCTGAACAAACTCATCTGCTGTGAGCGCTGTGGGGAATGCTGCCGAGCGCGCCGGGGCTCGTAGAGGACGTTCATACGCAACCCTTTTTTAAAGCTAAAATGAGAAACGAGATGCTGTACGCTGGGGGCTTTCAACATCCATTTCCATCCATTTTCTATACCCGCTTTATTCCTAATTAGGGTCACGGGGATCTGCTGGAAGAAGGGAAGGGGTACACCCTGGACAGGTCACCAGTCCATCACAGGGCCACATATATAGACAGACAACCACACACACTCACACTTACTCCTACGGGCAATTTAGAATGACCAATCATCCTAATGTACATGTTTTTGGACTGTCGGAGGAAACCGGAGTACCTTGAGTAAACCCACGCAGGCACGGGGAGAACATGCAAACTCCACACAGAAAGGCCCCTGCCTGTTCGAACCCGGGATTTGTGAGGCAACATTGCTAACCACTAAGCCACCATGCTGCCCCTGGGCTTTCAACATTCAAACCAAATGTGTGATGGTACGATGCCATCGAAACTCTTTTCTTATAATCGTCTAGATAGCCGGCTAGCATGACTGAGCAGCGAGCCACTGACGATCGTAGAGACTTAAAGGGATGAAAATAATCTGCGTGCGTCTATCATCTTTAAACACTGTCAGTTAGCTAATCAGACCGGAGAGGGCAAATGAAATGAAAAATCTGGGAAAACTGTTTGCTGTTTCTAGCCATGTAGCTAGTCTCCGGTCCAATGAGCTTCCTTCAGCAAATTAATTTGCATAACAGCATTTTATTGGCTAAGCTGGAACTGCTGAACTAGAGCTTCAGGTTAGTCCAATAAAATACATGTCTTCCAATAAAATATCTCTAAATACAAGCCAAAAGATTTTAGCGCAATCGATTAAATATCCAGAAAAGTGATGAGAACGCGATTAACAGCACTTTTTGTACGTAATGGGGCACGTGTACCAACCAGGATGGACTCCACACACCTGACGTGATGCTCGTCTGATCTGATCACAGCCGTCCAGAGACTTCATCACAGGTAACCATCAGCCCCAGAGGTGGAGTCTCAGCTCCACAGATTAAAGGGCAGATCTGGGACCTGGCTATATAACCACAGAACAGTTCCCGAAGTTCTTTCATCGATCTTTCTCTCTTTATTTCTGTCTCTTTTTCTATAATGGCTTTTTAATGGTCACACAGGTGTATGGAGACCAGCAGAGAGGTCTCAGGAGTTCTGAGATTTAAAAAAAAAAAAGAGAGAGAGCATGAGGTTAAAACGGTGGAACGAGGAACCCAAGAGAATCGGGGGGTGACCCCTAAATGCTGCAAACTGGTTAGCGTGCTGAAATGTAGCGCTGTTTTAACGTCTCGGTGACATCCATTAGAATCAAATGTAGTTGTGGAGAAACACCTGTAAGAGCGTGTGCCAAAAAGTGCATCTTTGGTTACTGATAGATTAATAAAAAAGTAATAGCAAATATAAATAATTATTAGAAGAAAAAAGTGTGTGTGTGTGTGTGTTACTTGTACTTTCTAATGCCTCTGACATGGGCAACGTGCTCATTGTTCAACACTACAGGCATCTACTCAACACACACACACACACACATCTAGCCTCCAGACCCTGTGTCCCCCAGTCTCATGAGAGTCTCCTGTATGTAGAGGAGGCAGCTTTCGGACCCCTCGAGGGAGGAGAGTTGTTCTGGGAGAGAGATGTAGACTCTGCAGACTCTGGAGCTTTAGAGCTGCAGCTGTGTTGATGGGGGTGAGTGACCCTCAAAACCCCTTCTCTTTCTCCACATCGCTGCAGAGAAAATCCTCCTCCATCAGCCTGAGGAAGGCACGGGTCAATCAGGATGACCCCAAAGCTTACACTCTCCATCAACACAAAGGCTGTTTACACACATACACACAAACACACACACACATGCTTTTCTCCAGTCAATCAATATTCACAGACACCTACACACACACACACATTCTTGTGTTGTTTCTTCAGCACTACACCGTGTGTGTACTCTCTCTCTAAGGAAGCACTTTATTTACAGATACAGTTTAAAAGCTTCCACAGACAACGACTTAATCATATACCCTCTCAGGTAAAGGAGTCAAGGGATAGATCCTACTAATATTTTTTAAGAAACTCTCCATTTCACAACAAACAGAAAAAAAATCTCAAAACACAAAAACTGATTTGAGAAAGCAGATCTCACCCGTGCCCTGGAACCTCGCAGTGGAGTGTAACAATCAAAGATAAATAAACAGCAAACGTTCTCCACAAGCCATGATGAATGGATTCCTAACACGTTCATAATCATGAGAAAATCATACGTTCTCCTTTGCGAGGAGGGTTTTCCAGCAGCTTCGTGACACTGTGTAAAGAAAGACTTAGCCACGCCCACAATTCACCATGAAAGGCAAAGATGGAAATGACAAAATGGCAACAAAACAGTGAAAGAGCGCCCCCTGGGCATGGTGGGTGTTAAATCTTCCAGTAAAGCGGCTAGCACATCGTTTCCTACGGATACATGCTAACTCTCTCTGCTTTAATAGGGCACCATTTGGTCTTCATTTCGAGAGCCCATGTTCATGTGTACTAAGCCGTACACTTACTAGCCTTGTGAATGGTAAATGACTTGGATTGTCCGTCATTCCCATAAGCCTATAGTGTATCCTGTTTAAAGTCAAACAGCTAGAAACAGATAAAAAACACTTCTTCATAATTCAGCTAACTCTTACAGGTAAATCGGGTTTGTTTGGTAGAAAAGATTAGCTCCTGGACACTGCGAGTGTGAGTCTTACCTTCCACGCAGGACGGCTGAGCGCGGGTCGTTCCAGCAACCTGTCCAGGGAAACAGGAACACTTGACGGTCTGCGAGCGCTCCTCGATCCGGTTCTTGTTGCAGCAACGGTGGAGCGCCACGACCTCACAGGTACCCTGCTTCACCTGGTACTGACCTGAGGGAGGAACGGAGAGGAAACGAGGCAGGGTGAATCAAAAGGTGTAATATCAATGCACTTGGGAAACGTGAAGCAGCTCATTCACAGGGTATTTCTCATGGATGCTCTGGAGATATGGTGAGGGTTTCTGTGTGAGGAGATGGGATTTATGGAAGGAGTCACCAGTCTTAGACACTTTTCTGTCAGAGTAAAGACTTCAGGACACAGAGAAAAGAGTGGACGTGAGAACAGGTACTAACTTTGTTTCCAGTCCTCTGATTAACAAAGTCATTTTTAAACAATTACGGTACAAGAGGAATAAAACACTGGCTGTTTGTAGTAAGATCAATGCCAACACGGTTACTGTGTTCTGTTAACAGCACACACCCCGGTGCTTTATTCCACCACCAATCACCTTCACAACAAACAGCATCAAATATCGCTCTAAACTTTTTAGAGAGACCGTCGAACCTGACGCGATGTATTTCAGCGCTTTTTTTTGTCCCGCGAAACCTGCTGAGATCCATAAATAAAAAGCGAGAGAGTAAACATGGCTCACGCTGATGCTTTCTTCTCCAAATAAAAACTACATCATTATCATTCACACCCTGGGAGAGCGGGGCAGAATGATGAAAGAGACAGGACAGGAGAGAGAGAGAAAGATAGGAAGGAGGGTGGGGGGGTGGCAGGAGAGATAGGGAGAGGGACAGAAAGGGAGAGGGAGAGGACAGGAGAGAAGGAGAGAGGGAGAGATGGAGGGAGAGGGAGATGAAGGAAGGGAGAGAGAGGGAGAGAGAGAGATGGGGTGAGAGGGACAGAGAGAGAGATGGAGGAAGAGAGGAAGGGAGGGAGAGGGACAGAGAGAGAGAGAGAGAGAGAGAGAGAGAAGGAGAGCCTGCCAGTTTTATGTAAAGAAGTGGATAAATAATGACAAAATTGGGTCTCTTTTCAACTCCTAATAAACCACCTGATGGCACTTAAGATGGCAGTGTATCAGATGAGACTGCCAGCATTTAGCAAACACACTGAGGCCTGCCAAAGCACTATTTATCCATCTTTCTCTCTCTCTCTCTCTCTCTCTCTCTCTCTCTCTCTCTCTCTGGCAGTGTTATGGTACATAACGCTCTCGGCTCTATGAATACGAGCGTAGGATTTCTCACGGCTCCTGACAGCAGAAAGAAACCGGTGCTGGACCTGGGCCAGGCCGTGTCTCGGAGACATATGCACCCATAAGAGTACGAGTCGAGTATCAAAACACACCTCATCATCCGGGTGAACCAGGGTCCTGCGCTTACAGGGCGTGATAAACGATTTTAACAGACTTGATAACATACAGTGTAGGAAATAAAAAAAAAATCCCGAACGCGACAGAGCAGCTTTTAAAATAATCAGCAGGAAGCATGATGACGTGTAGCAGCTCAGATTTAATGAATGCTCAGGAGGTTAGAGAGTTCAATCAACCGCAATTTATTTATTTTTCATAAACTGACTAATTTACATTTTTTCTAGATAATTTTATTAAAATATTTAATCTTTCTGTGTTTTTTTTTTGCTTTTTTCGAAGGTTAAGTGCATCATAAAAAGGGGGAAAAAATCATTTATTTTAAAGTATAATTAATGTTTTTATTTATTTATAAATCTTGATTTTTGTTCATTTTTATTTTGTTTCTTTTATGTTTATGAAAATAAAACAACAACTCCAAAAACACAAGGAGAATTCAGACAAACCGGAAAAAGGTAGATCTAGTTTTAGCGAATGGAACTTCTTCCCTCTGACTGGACGAGACATCTGTCACTCAGGATCTACAGGAAGTCCAGCTGCAGCAGTAGACAGTGGATTGGTGTGTGTATGAACACAGCTCTGCTCTTATAGCGCTCCTTACATCCTTTAATCTGGAATAGTTCGGTCTTCCACACATACCTGGTGTGTTTTTAGAGATCGTAATCTAATCTTTACGCCATGATACGCTATCAGTATATCCATAATCACACTGACCATATGAACGTCCTTCCTCACAGTAGAGCTGAATGAACTCCAGTTTCTTATAAATATAAATATATATGTTTGTTATTCTCTTTATAAGATTTAAGGCTGCACTATCGAAAAAATGGTTTAAAGTGAAGGCAGAACTCCACACATGTACAAGAAATAAAGTTAGATACACAATTTACTAATTCCTGTATATCCTGAGTGACAGATGTCTCGTCCAATCAGAGGGAAGAATTCTGTTCACATTCTATACATAGCTTTTCCAGTTTGTCTGAATTGTTCTTTTGTTTCTGGATTTGTTTTTTGTTTGTTTTTTTATAGAGATTTGTTATTTTTTTATGGATTTTTATATTTTGTTTTCGGTCTTGTTTTTTTTGTTTTCAGATTTGTTTTTTTTCTGGATTTTTTATTTTATTTTCACATTTTTTAAATTTTATTTATTCTTATTTGTTAAATTGTTTTCTGATTTTTTATTTGGTTTTCTGATTTGTTTTTTTTTCCTTTTTTCTGGATTTGTTATTTTATTTTCTGATTTGTTATTTTGTTTCTGGATTTATTTTGTTTTTGAATTTGTTATTTTGTTTTCATATTTGTTATTTTATTTTCTGATTTTTTATTTTGTTTTCTGATTTGTTATTTTATTTTCTGATTTTTTATTTTGTTTTCTGATTTGTTATTTTTTTCAGATTTTTTTCTGATTTGTTATTTTGTTTTCTGATTTTTTTTCTGATTTGTTATTTTATTTTCTGATTTTTTATTTTGTTTTCTGATTTAAATTTCTTTTTCTGATTTGTTACTTTATTTTCTGATTTTTTTATTTTGTTTTCTGATTTTTTTATTTTGTTTTCTGATTTTTTTATTTTGTTTTCTGATTTGTTATTTTGTTTCCAGATTTGTTATTTTCTGGATTTTTTATTTTATTTCCACATTTTTTTAATTTTATTTATTCTTATTTGTTAAATTGTTTTCTGATTTTTTATTTGGTTTTCTGATTTGTTTTTTTTTTCCTTTTTTCTGGATTTGTTATTTTATTTTCTGATTTGTTATTTTGTTCTAGATTTATTTTGTTTTTGAATTTATTTTGTTTTCATATTTGTTATTTTATTTTCTGATTTTTTATTTTGTTTTCTGATTTATTTTGTTTTCTGATTTGTTATTTTATTTTCTGATTTTTTTTCTGATTTGTTATTTTATTTTCTGATTTTTTTATTTTGTTTTCTGATTTGTTATTTTATTTTCTGATTTTTTATTTTGTTTTCTGATTTATTTTGTTTTCTGATTTGTTATTTTATTTTCTGATTTTTTTATTTTGTTTTCTGATTTGTTATTTTGTTTCCAGATTTGCTATTTTGTTCTGCACTTCTCAGCCACTACAGCTGTGGCTTTTTCTATTAAAATCAAAAAACCAAACCCATAAAAGTTTGCAGTAAACTCTTATATGAGTTTTATTTATCTGAAACATCCCTGAAGGGACTTTGACTCCACTTTTGACTAAAAAAACACAGACGTGCGTCCGGTTTACAGTCGGACGTCTTTAAATCGATCCGTCAATAACTTGATGTGCAGAAAATCAGCGCAGCCACATCACAAGCTGAAAACACACAGGGCCAGCTTTACTGAGAGACGCTTTAAACGTAGATGTCAAGGTTAAAACCTCCTGATGAATCTGATTCTGAACAAAACGCAGCCTTTGAGCTTTATGTGAGCTGATGATATCGACAGAAACATCACTGCTGGAGAAAAACAAACCCTGTATGATGTAAATAAAGTTTGTAGAAAAGTCTGCAACTTGATTCCTTCACGTTCGCTCGCAACACTTTCAGACACGACAGTACAACAGCGAAGAATGAGAGCTTTGAAGCCGAGGAGCCAGCAGACAGCGAGCAGACAGAAAGCAGACGAATCGATTGTTTTATTTTTCTTCAGATTATCTTTAATATCATACTGTATATATTCTGATTTTTATCAAGCTGCTGCATGATGTAAAACAGTCTTTGTCAGTCTTTGCTTTTAAATTTTGCACAGATTTTTAATGTAATTCATGACATTACGGGAGAATTTCGTTCCTTGGGATAATTTTGAAGTGTTACTGTTTGGGTTTTTTTTCCAGCCGGTTGTTTCCTCTGCATTCTCTCCACCCCTGGTTCCCCTGGTTCCCCTCTTCTGCCCTCTGCAGTTCTGCAGCTGGAGTTTAAACACAGTGAACGTGGCAGGTTTTGGAGGTCAGTGCTTATGGGAAGCGGGCTGCTGGTGTGTGTGTGTGTGTGTGTGTGTGAGAGACGCTGTTCCTCCATCACACACCGCAAAAACACATGGAGACACGGCTCTCGATTCAGAGGCACGACACGGAGCCTCCAAACACTCCAAACACACGCACAGTGATGAAGGGAAAAGAGAGGCTGGTGTTTAAATCTGCTGCAACGTAAGTGATAAGATGAACTACAACATTAGCTGTAGCTATAAACGGATAGAAAGTACAGAGTGACGTTCTTTCATTAATATAAAATTGAATCACTTCCTTCGGTGGAATAAAAGGAATTTTAAAAAAAGCAGTAACCCTGAACTCAGTGTAACACAATGTGTGTGTGTGTGTGTGTGTCAGAGATAGTAATGGCCACCCATTATCTGGATCTGTGCTGCTCCAGAAACAAAATCACACATCAGAACTGATTTCTCTGTTAGTGCTGTATTATACAAGTGTGTGTGTGTGCGTGCTTGTGTGTGTGCGTGTGAGGGTGTACCAGCCCTTGTTAGTGAGCAGGGGGCAGGAGGTTTGAGGTTCAGGCAGCACACATGGGGCAGACACCTTGTCAGACACACTCACACACACACACACGCAGAACAAAGACTGTGCCGCCTCCTACTGGCATAATGAGGTCAGAGTGGACACAAATGCTAAGAAAACACACACACACACACAAAACAACCTAACACAAGATGAAGTGCCTGAACACTGAACTGCAAGAAGGAGATAAATGGTTCCTCCTGTACAGCACACAACATTTAGAGCCCATGAAGGTTCTTCAGTTGTCCCTCTAGGGAACCGTAAAGCTTCTACAGAAGAACGATTCCTTGTGAGAAGAAAATCAACAACGTACAAGGCTGTTTTCATGAACTTCAGAGCTTCACAAAACAATTCCGAGCTCCACTCGAGCCGGATTTCGGACCTCATCATGGGTGAAATACAAGTTAGATTGGACACACAGCAATCACAGATAAACATCTCCGCATAAAAATTTCTTAATAACAGAGACATGTAACTATAAACAGATAAAAAGCACATGTTTATTAATAAGTGAAAATGAGGAACTGCTGGAATATTGCTGAGGTATGAGAGGAATATTGCTGAGGTTTGAGGGGAATAAAACAGGACAGGACACGCTGTTATAGGAAAATAATCAACGTAATAAAGAACTCCGCCTCTTTACCTTTATCCCAAATCTGTCCCGTGTTAATTCTAGTGCTATACATGAGAAGTGATATGTACATGTCTAAATCCTGCTCCTGCAAAAAATAATCAGCTTTCTGGAAGCTTCCGCTACTGCAGATTTTTTTTACTCGGCTTCTTGTACTTTAACGTCAACCTGAGCACAATAAATCTCCCATCATCTCCAGATCAGATGAGATTTCAGGCATGGCTAAACACCTCCTTCGCTCGGCATGTCCTGAACGGAGTGTTAAGCTCCGGTGAGCTGACGAGGCAGTCGGAGAGCTGATGCGTCCTGACGTTAATCAATAAGCACGCGTTTTCTGCTGATGATTGATTAGCGTGTTCGCGGCCCGACGGATCCCCTCGGAACGTTAACAATAACATCGGCTCTTGAAGGAGAAGTCCGACATCGCGCTCTGTATGTTTAGACCGCGGCAGTGCTGATGGGTTTAGTGATTTTCTGCTCATTCCTGAGAGAGGCCCGTGGTCGTGTTCTGCTCTGGTGTTCGGCGTCATGTTAATGAGCGAGACTCAAAGTCCCAGAATGCAATGCAGCTATGTTACTCAGGTAGTTTGGTGATCTATGAGATGAATGTGAGATAGCTGACAAAAGTTGAGTGAACAGACGAGGAAGTGAGAGAGAACAACAGACTAAAGGACTAAAGCGCCGCCGCATCGCTCTCTCGCTGACCTCACTATCAGCATACAATCAAAAAAAAGTTTTATTAGGAAAGAAATCTTTGTAGATCACGTGATAATCATCCGCACTCTGAAGTGTGAAAGTGGAAGCGTTAAGCAGACAGAGAAGAGAGAATAAACATTAACGAGCTGCTTAAATAAAGGCTTCTTCAAATATCCCAGAGCTGGACGTGCCCAGTATGATTTGCTGGTTGAGATGAAGCTGACTGGCGTGAGATTCGCTCGATCAGCCGCCATTTCTCTCGCTCGCCCTCATTCCCTCGCCTTCCTAAATTGTCCTGTCATGTCCCACACACACCATCAGTCAGGCTGACATTATCTCGCTCTAACAGGCTGCACTGAGGCTAAATCGGTGGATGTATGCTAATCTTACAGGTTGTTTGTACGGCTGATTGGACAGACGGCGGTTCCTCATTTATACGCAAATCTACCTTTGGTAAAGCCGACCCGGTGTGGACACAGCGCTTTATCTGAGAGAGAGAGAGAGAGAGAGAGAGGAAAAGGGAGAGAGATTGAAACAGAAAGAGGAAAAGGGAGAGAGAGAGAGAGAGAGAGAGAGAGAGAGAGTGTGTGTCTGTGTGTGTGAGAAAGAGAGAGAGAGAGAGAGAGAGAGAGAGAGAGGAAGGGGGGGCAGAGAGAGAGAGAGAGAGAGAGAGGAAGATTGATGTCTGTAGTGTTTATTCACACTAGCGCTGAGTGCTGATAGGCTTCCACGTGGTAATCGCATCTGATGATGTGTGTAGAAGAGCAAGGTCGAGTCTCTCTGAAGGATAAGGATCTGATCTCCATCTGATCTACGCTAATCTACTCTTCGCCTCGACTCCACGAGGCAGCGTTTTTTTTTTCTTTATAGATGCCTACCCCGGAAATATAATGAATCAGCTGGAGCTATGAGGCTGATGCAGTTAACTAGTTTGCATTATAGATAACAAATATGCAAATCAGCCTTCAAACGTTAGGCCACGCCTCCTTTCTGAGGCCGATGCAGCGATTAAAATCGTTTCTGGCGTTAACTCGGCTGCTGCTGCGTCTGTCTTCTGTTTTATATTAAAAAAGTTTAAGAACACAGTTTGCTCAAGTGGAGGCTGTAAGATTGGATTAGCCGCTACATTATCCTCAGTGCAGTAGAATATAAAACATGGCTTGACTAAAAAAAACACAATGCTTTTGGGATTTCATGTGAATTATTACAATCTTAAGCCGTGTTTAATGAAGTAATTGTAAGATGTTTTAACTCAAAAGCCTGCGTTTGTAGTCAGATATTTATCTAGCTATCAGGTGGCTAATAATACAAGAAAACACTGTGTGCCTATAAAGTCAAATGAAGGAGTAAAAAAATAATTAAAATAATCTAATGTCATCAGCCTGAAGTTTGTCTCTAAGTTTACTGGCGCTTTGAGCCTAATCGAGTCAGAGCAACTGAGGTTGAAGCAATTTGTCTGCTATTTTCATGCCAAAGTTGTAACCAGCTAATACTGGCTAACCAGCTTAGCTAGCTAACTATATTGGAATTATAATTATTAACTAACCATTTGCGAAGCTCTGATGATGAGGAGGTTGTCTGCACTTGTGAAAGCCCCAAATATAAGACTTGTCTGCTAATGTAAGACACTGTGTGTTAGCTTGAAAGAAGCTAAAAACACTAGTAGTGGCGGCCATTTTGAAAAGTGACCAACTGTTTCCTCAGCACACAGCTGGGTGTTGCTCCTTGAGAGCCATGAGACATCCTTTTTCCTTTAGAAAATGTTTATTTAGGAAAAAATGGGATTTTTTGAGGCGAACGTGTTGATTCACGCGCTAACACAGAGGTTAAGCTCTATTAGCCTTGTATCTGACGCAAAGCCTAAAAGCCGAGCGTGTAAAGTGCATTTTTGACTGATCTCCTCGTCTAACAGCTAACCTTCTGCTTGGAGTTATGCTAGGTCACAGTCATCAGAGTGTGTGTGTGTGTGTGTGAGCACAGGATGACGCTAACAAGCGCCGGAGCAGAACAAAGGCTGTAATGGAGTGTAGCTGAACCCTGAAGTCATTTCTCATTTCCTGAACGGGGCACGTTAGCGGCGGCAGCTACACCGGGGCCGAGTCATGTTCGCGCCATGTAACAAACCGGCTTTTAATTGGATGTGTCAAAGCGTCACACAGGTTCGAGGTGCCACTGTGCGTCCGGTTGCTTTGCCAAGGACAAACAGGGTTTTTTGATTGACCGCAGCTGCGGGTGCTGTGTAGACCCGCCGCTGATGTCTGAGACGAAGAGCGCAGATCTGGCTGCCAAGTCACATTTTATATTAACGTGTGCATTCGATTAATTGTACGTCATCGTTTCCGTAGCAGCAGCATCTGCTTCACAGGAACTCAGCTGGATTCAAAGACATTTTGTTCTCTTTCAGTAAAAAAAAAAGCATGTGTCAGAGCTTTACATTTTGTGGAGTTTATATTTTTTGGCTTTCCTAATTTTTTGGATTATTACTTTGAAGAAAGGGCAGCACCATGGTTTAGTGGTTAGCACTGTTGCCTCACAGCAAGACGGTCCTGGGTTCGAATCCCAGGTTCAAACAGGCAGGGAAACAGCCTTTCTGGGTGGAGTTTGCATGTTCTCCCTGTGGATTACTCCAGTTTCCTCCCACAGTCCAAAAACATGTACATTAGTTTGATTGTTAATTCTAAATTGCCCATAGGAGTGAGTGTGTGTGTGACTGGTGACCTGTCCAGGATGTACCCCTGCCTTTCGCCCAATGTGAGCAGATCCCCGTGACCCTAATTAGGAATAAAGCAAGTATAGAAAATGGATGGATTACTTTAAAGGAGAGAGTGAAAACAGGAATTAGCGTGTTTCATAAACGTTTAAAGATAGTTATAAACGGTTAAGAAGTATGATGTGCTGTTTTTTAAACAAATGATAAGAGGAATAAAACATTCTGAGGCACGCTGTTCAGAGAATTTAATCAGACCATATCACGGATTATTTTCCTTTTTACAACACGATCCCACGTGATGTATTCCTTACGTATGAATAACGAACAGCAAACAAGCTACATGTAGGCACACACACACACACACACACACACACACTGATAATATTGCTGTTTCTTTTGAAAGAGATTTGATCCATGTGTTCACTTTAGCATTTAGTTTCCACACACCGCGTGTCAGCCAGTCTGAGACGCATTTTTAGACCTTTAGAGCCACCGTGTGGCCGCTGGCGGTACTTCACCAAAATAAAAAAACCCAAACATCCAGAAAGTGAAAATGTCTGAGGTAAGTGGAGACAACGATCCTCTGTGAAAATATATGCAATTTTCGCACACTTTCATGGCTCTCCGCCAATTACACTGTTTTCCTTTAAACGCTCAGGTTCACAACAGTTTTTCTCCCAATTAGTGCCATCAAATCAAGGTCGAAAACACTTCAAAGTGAAGACCTGTGACGAGAAGACGGCGAAGAAAACCAGAAGCCGCCATCTGCCGTGACCTTCGGCGCCACCGCCGCTGCAATTAGCGCACTCAAAAAATAAACACGAGTCACCTCTATCCATCAAGACAGAAAAGAGAAAAGACTCCTAGCATCAGTCAGAACGAGGAAGCGGGACGCCGGTGGCATTTCTGCTGGCCGCGGGAAAAAAAGGTCACCTTGCATTAGTATCAACAAAACAGAGGACAGACATAATTAAAGAAACCGGAGTAATTAAGGCACGAGCCGCAGCTGTCTTTAGGGAAGAACTTTGCATATTATGAATGATGCAGAGGAGCAGGACCGAGAGTGACCTTTTGCCACGCTAAAATATTTATGTACTGCTGGTGACCGCCTCGCCGAGAGCACGGGTGTCATGAATTATGCAAATCAGAATTAGTTAGCTCGTGGGTGTCAATAGAAAGGGGTGGGGGGGGACATTATTTTGGTTTTGTGCTTCAGAGTGTGTGGGGTGTGTGGATTATGTGGGGTGTGTGGGGTGTGTGGAGTGTGTGGAGTGTGTAGGTGTTAGGGCACAGAGAGGTGTGAGTGTCGGGTGGAACGAGGGGGGGGGGTGTTGTAGCCCAGCCATTTAACATCATACATATTAATACAGTCATTACTGACTCGTCCTTCCCACACCGCAGAGAAAGCCTCAGGACCTGGGAGTGACTTCGCAGTTTCATGGCTACAGGACTACTGATCACACTCGCATCAATACTACTGATCAGACTCGCATCAGGACTACTGATCACACTCGCATCAATACTACTGATCAGACTCGCATCAGGACTACTGATCACACTCGCATCAATACTACTGATCAGACTCGCATCAGGACTACTGATCACACTCGCATCAATACTACTGATCAGACTCGCATCAGGACTACTGATCACACTCGCATCAATACTACTGATCAGACTCGCATCAGGACTACTGATCACACTCGCATCAATACTACTGATCAGACTCGCATCAGGACTACTGATCACACTCGCATCAATACTACTGATCAGACTCGCATCAGGACTACTGATCACACTCGCATCAATACTACTGATCAGACTCGCATCAGGACTACTGATCACACTCGCATCAATACTACTGATCAGACTCGCATCAGGACTACTGATCACACTCGCATCAATACTACTGATCACACTCGCATCAAGACTACTGATCACACTCGCATCAGGACTACTGATCAGACTCGCATCAGGACTACTGATCACACTCGCATCAATACTACTGATCAGACTCGCATCAGGACTACTGATCACACTCGCATCAATACTACTGATCAGACTCGCATCAGGACTACTGATCACACTCGCATCAATACTACTGATCAGACTCGCATCAGGACTACTGATCACACTCGCATCAATACTACTGATCAGACTCGCATCAGGACTACTGATCACACTCGCATCAAGACTACTGATCACACTCGCATCAGGACTACTGATCACACTCGCATCAATACTACTGATCACACTCGCATCAATACTACTGATCAGACTCGCATCAGGACTACTGATCACACTCGCATCAAGACTACTAATCACAGTCACATCAGGAATACTGATCACACTCGCATCAAGACTGCTAATCACAGTCACATCTGGACTACTGATCACACTCACATCAGGACTACTGATCACACTCACATCAGGACTACTGATCACACTCGCATCGAGACTACTTATCACAGTCACATCTGGACTACTGATCACACTCACATCAGGACTACTAATCACAGTCACATCTGGACTACTGATCACAGTCACATCAGGACTACTGATCACACACGCATCAGGACTACTAATCACAGTCACATCTGGACTACTGATCACACTCACATCAGGACTACTAATCACACTCACATCTGGACTACTGATCACACTCGCATCAAGACTACTGATCACACTCGCATCAGGACTACTGATCACACTCGCATCAGGACTACTGATCACACTCGCATCAAGACTACTGATCACACTCGCATCTAGACTACTGATCACACTCACATCAGGACTACTGATCACAGTCACATCTGGACTACTGATCACAGTCACATCTGGACTACTGATCACAGTCACATCAGGACTACTAATCACAGTCACATCAGGACTACTAATCACAGTCACATCAGGACTACTAATCACACTCACATCAGGACTACTGATCACACACGCATCAGGACTACTAATCACAGTCACATCTGGACTACTGATCACACTCACATCTGGACTACTGATCACACTCACATCAGGACTACTAATCACACTCACATCTGGACTACTGATCACACTCGCATCAAGACTACTGATCACACTTGCATCAGGACTACTGATCACACTTGCATCAGGACTACTGATCACACTCACATCAGGACTACTGATCACACTCGCATCAAGACTACTGATCACACTCACATCAGGACTACTGATCACACTCACATCTGGACTACTGATCACACACGCATCAGGACTACTAATCACAGTCACATCAGGACTACTAATCACAGTCACATTAGGACTACTGATCACACTCACATCAGGACTACTAATCACAGTCACATCAGGACTACTAATCACAGTCACATCAGGACTACTGATCACACACGCATCAGGACTACTGATCACAGTCACATCTGGACTACTGCTCACAGTCACATCAGGACTACTAATCACAGTCACATCAGGACTACTAATCACAGTCACATCAGGACTACTAATCACAGTCACATCAGGACTACTGATCACACACGCATCAGGACTACTAATCACAGTCACATCTGGACTACTGATCACAGTCACATCTGGACTACTGATCACAGTCACATCAGGACTACTAATCACAGTCACATCAGGACTACTAATCACAGTCACATCAGGACTACTGATCACACTCACATCAGGACTACTAATCACAGTCACATCAGGATTACTGATCACACTCACATCAGGACTACTGATCACACTCGCATCAAGATTACTAATCACAGTCACATCTGGACTACTGATCACACTCACATCAGGACTACTGATCACACACGCATCAGGACTACTAATCACAGTCACATCTGGACTACTGATCACACTCACATCAGGACTACTAATCACACACGCATCAGGACTACTAATCACAGTCACATCTGGACTACTGATCACACTCACATCAGGACTACTAATCACACACGCATCAGGACTACTAATCACAGTCACATCAGGACTACTGATCACACACGCATCAGGACTACTGATCACACTCACATCAGGACTACTCATCACGCTCGCATCTGGACTACTGATCACACTCGCATCAAGACTACTAATCACAGTCACATCAGGACTACTGATAACACTCACATCAGGACTATTGATCACACTTGCATCAGGACTGGAAATCATACTGATCACAATTGCATCAGGACTACATATCTCTCACATCTGGACCAGAGATTACACTCGCATCAGGACTACTGATCACACTCGCATCAGGACTACTGATCACACTCGCATCAGGACTACTGATCACACTCGTATCAGGACTACTGATCACACTCGCATCAGGACTACTGATCACACTCGCATCAGGACTACTGATCACACTCGCATCAGGACTACTAATCACACTCAGGGCTACTGATCACACTCAAATCAGGACTACTGATCACAGTCACATCAGGACTACTGATCACACTCACATCAGGACTACTGATCACAGTCACATCAGGACTACTGATCACAGTCACATCTGGACTACTGATCACAGTCACATCAGGACTACTAATCACAGTCACATCAGGACTACTGATCACAGTCACATCAGGACTACTAATCACACTCACATCAGGACTACTGATCACACTCACATCAGGACTACTGATCACACTCACATCAGGACTACTGATCACACACGCATCAGGACTACTGATCACACTCGCATCAGGACTACTCATCACACTCGCATCTGGACTACTGATCACACTCACATCAGGACTACTGATCACACACGCATCAGGACTACTGATCACGCTCGCATCTGGATTACTGATCACACTCGCATCAGGACTACTGATCACACTAGCATCAGGACTACTGATCACGTTCGCATCTGGATTACTGATCACACTCGCATCAGGACTACTCATCACACACGCATCAGGACTACTGATCACACTCACTTCAGGACTACGGATCACACTCGCTTCAGGACTACTGATCACACACGCATCAGGACTACTGATCACACTCGCATCAGGACTGGAGAACATACTGATCACACTCGCATCAGGACTGGAGAACATACTGATCACACTCGCATCAGGACTGGAGAACATACTGATCACACTCGCATCAGGACCGGAGAACATACTGATCACACTCGCATCAGGACCGGAGAACATACTGATCACACTCGCATCAGGACTGGAGAACATACTGATCACACTCACATCAGGACTAGAGAACATACTGATCACACTCACATCAGGACTGGAGAACATACTGATCACACTCGCATCAGGACTACATATCTCTCACATCTGGACTAGAGATCACACTCGCATCTGGACTTCAGATCACACTTGCGTTAGGATTCAGATCACTCTCATGTCAGGACTACTGATTACACTCATGTCAGGAATATAGATCAAACTTATGCCAGGATTCAAATCACATTTGCATGAGGGCTACAGATCACACCAGCAAGGATTCATCAGTGGAATAAAACCACCCCTGGCCAGATGTTATTGGGATGATGGTGATGGATTTTTGCTGTAAGGAACTGCTCGCTGTAAGGTTTGTTTAGTTCTGAGCTGAGATTGGAGGATGTGAATTGAACACAAGCGTACACTGCTGCCAGACAGTTTAGTGCCGCTAAATCTCGCAGTGTGAGAAAATTCTGATTAAAATCTCGGAGCGTGAGAGCTGCTGGTCTAAAAATCCAGGAAACAGAGACCGGCACGGGATGAAGCCGAACTCACTGGGAATGACAAACAGGTGATATCCTGTACATTACTGTCCCTCAAGCTCACATTAAAGACTGTGTGTTTTCTGCATCCTGCTAATTTATATCCCTTTTTTAATCTCAGGTCTATCGTAAGGAGATCTTCCTCGAAGAGTCTGTTATAAAATCTAGCCGAGACATTATTGGGAAAATCTCATACGCTGTGGCACGGAATATTCCTGAAAGTTTTAAACCGTCTCAATGTGTTAGTGTAAACAGTGTGTGTTAATCGTCTTCTGTCCTTCATCAGAACTCGGACTGTGGTCAGATTTTTGATTAGTGAG